>NW_027496844.1:0-162433 GCF_021521415.1 Bidens hawaiensis | reverse complement strand
GATATATTTTGTAAAAGAAGATGCATGGATGGAAGCCCAAATAAAATGATGAAGACCACAACACCGGGAGTAAACACTTGGAGCATATGGATGCGGAATCAAGTGGGAGTTCACCGACACAAGTGCATGTTCTTTTGGGTCCCTTAGGAGAGACTTTTTGACACACTTGTCTTCGGTCAACAAGTGTGGTCAATATTAGGAGGCTATGGTTATGAACTTGTGGTTGTGTATATTTTGTGCTTGCATGGTTGATTTACTTATTATTTGCAATATGGTTTGCTTAACAACTTAAAATCAACTAGCATAAAATTGGTTCCTTAGAAATCGTTAGGTAATAAAAATTGGTTTTATTAATAACTAATGATTTCATAATAAAAATGGGTTTTATTAATTGGAACTTTGAAAATGGGTTTTTCAACTAAGTACCATACATTTGAATGCATGCAAATAAAAGGTACAATAAATAGTTTTCCAATCTAGAATTTAGAAAACTAAAATCCCTTTATAAAAACAAGTTAAACACCATCCTTTTATACGACACTTAAGTCACTTGTAGACTTGAAAGTGAGTTAGGATCACCTAAGCACTTTTAAGAAAACTTGTGATCTTAAGGTGATTTTACAAGTACTTTTGGCATTAGGATCACCTAACCACTTGTATGAGTAAACTTACACGTGTGTATAAGTAGGACGACTTGATTTGAAACCATGACTATAGGATCACCTTAACATGGCGTTCAAAGGTGTTGATGGGATTTAACATACCAACTAAACATATGATGTTTAACCGATCCCATAAAACTAGAAGTTACAAAGGGTTGCAATTGTCAAACGTTGACTACCTTGTTAATTCGAATAGTAGGATAAAGGTCACCTAACTACTATTTGAATGAAACGTTGGGTTCTAGATTTTAATCAATAATTGTCTTGGAGACATTTAAAGGGTATTAAAGATTAAAATTTTATTAATATCGAAAATACTAATTTGAACTTTGTTAAAATTCTTTTAGATGGCCGCAAACAACGCACCGAACGCAATTATCCCACACGTGCATAATCTATCACTAAGATCCATTCTGGATAAGGATCATCTAAACTTTAACAACTTCATGGATTGGTATCAAAACTTGAGAATTGTTCTCAAGCAAGAAAAGAAGTCTTATATTTTAGACGATCCTATTCCCGATGAACCCGATGTCAATAACTTGGATGCCTATGCGGATTGGTTAAAATACACCGAGGATTCGGTGCAAGTTTCTTGCCTCATGTTGGGAACAATGATTCCCGAGATCCAAAAGGATTTCGAGAATCATGGGGCGTATGACATGATAACCCAACTTAAGGAAATGTTCCTTACTCAAGCTCGGGTTGAGCGATTCGAAACGGTTCGAGCGCTTCATGCATGTCATATGGAAGAAACCCAATCTGTTTCATCTTATGTACTTAAGATGAAGAGCCACATTGATCGGCTTGAACGGCTTAACTGTCCCGTCTCAAAAGAGTTAGCCACGGATTTAATCCTAAATGGCTTAACTAAAAGGTTTGAGACGTTCGTCATGAACTACAACATGAATGGATGGGACAAAAGCATTGGTGAGCTTCACGCAATGCTTAAGACAGCCGAGGCCGGCATGGGTAAAAAGGTTTTACCCGTTCTTGCGATCAATGAGGGTGGCTCAAAGAAAAGGCATCACCCGGAACCAAAAGCAAAGGTTGCCGTTGGTAAGGGGCAAGTCAAGAAGGGGTTCAAGGGAAAGGCAAAGGCGGAGCCAAAGCCAAAGAAGCTAAAGGTTAGCGCTGAGGATCCGTGCTTTGGTTGTGGTGAGATAGGTCATTGGATGAGAAACTGTCCGACCTATCTCAAGGAGTTGAAAGCTAAGAGGGATGCGGGGCAAACCTCAGGTACAACTTTCATGATTCACATTGATCTTAATATTATTTCTTCTAACACATGGGTATTGGATACCGGATGTGGAACTCACATATGCAATTCATTGCAGGGGTTCAAAAGAAGAAATGAGGTGAAGAAAGGAGATATAAGTCTCTTCATGGGCAATGGAGCAAAGGTTGACGTCCAAGCCCGAGAGATTATGTTTTAATGCTTCCAAATGGTTTGGAAATTGTTTTGAAAAACATTTTATATTCCCCTAGTTTGACGAGGAATATTATCTCTGTTTCTGTATTAAGACAATCTGGTTATGACTTTAAGTTTGTTGATAATGGTATTTATGTTTTCATGGATAATGTCTTTTATTTTAAAGCGGTGCCGTTTTATGGCATTTATGAATTAATTCATGATGACTCATACATTGATAACTCGTTGTACCAAGCTAACACCAAAAGACTCAAAATGGATTTGAGTAATACTTTTCTTTGGCATTGTCGTCTTGTCACATAAACAAGAATCGTATTCATACACTTCGAAAGAATGGTCTTTTGAAATCAAATGTTGATTCATTTGATGAATGTGAATCTTGTTTATTGGGAAAGATGACCAAAGAACCCTTTAATGGAACAAATGAAAGGGCAAAAGACTTATTAGGTATCATACATTCGGATGTATGTGGACCTTTTAGGACAATGACAAGAAATGGTGAAAGATACTTCATTACCTTTACCGACGATTATAGTCGCTATGGGTATGTGTTCTTGTTAAGACACAAAAATGAAGCCTTTGAAATGTTCAAAGTCTTCCAAAATGAAGTACAAAATTAACTCAACAAAACAATCAAAGTACTACGTTCCGATAGAGGAGGTGAATACCTCAATGATGCGTTTCTAGAACATCTTAGGAGTTGTGGGATTGTCTCACAACTTACTCCACCTGGAACACCACAACATAATGGTGTGTCCGAAAGGAGGAATCAAACTTTATTGGACATGGTTCGATCCATGATGGCAAGAAGCTCATTACCTCTATCATTTTGGGGTTTCGCTGTGATCTCTGTTGCCCGTATTTTAAATATGGCACCAACCAAGAAAGTGGATAGGACACCTTTTGAAATATGGCATGGAAAGGCTCTAAAATTTTCATATTTAAAGGTATGGGGTTGTGAGGCTTATGTTAAGATCTACACCCCTGACAAACTTGAATGTCGATCCCCTAAGTGTATATTTGTAGGATATCCCACGGATTCGATGGGATGTTATTTCTACAATCCAAGCGAGCATAAAGTGTTTATAGCTCGAAAGGCTAAGTTCTTGGAAAGAAGGTTCCTTATGGAAGGAACTGATAGAACTGTAGAACTCGAAGAGGATCGAGAACTACAAGCCGATACACGTTTGGTTGACACTAGCAATCAACAAGAGGTTGTTGAGGATGATCAAATGGTTGATCAAAACACACAAAACATTCGCAAATCTGGTAGAGTTAGCATCCCACCTGAGAGATATGGATTTTTCATGAATGGATGCTACGTGGTTGATTCGGATGAACCCACCACATACCGAGATGCAATGTTGCAATCTGATTGTGACAAATGGCTGGAAGCCATGAATGTTGAGATGCAATCCATGCATGACAATCAAGTATGGGACTTGGTTGCTCCACCTCTAAATTCCAAGCTGGTTGGAAGTAAGTGGGTTTTCAAGAAGAAAACTGATATGCATGGAAACTTGGATACTTATAAAGCTAGACTTGTAGCAAAGGGTTTCACTCAAACTCAAGGGGTTGATTATGATGAAACTTTCTCGCCCGTGGCGATGCTAAAGTCTATAAGGATATTGTTTGCCATAGCCGCATATTATGACTATGAGATATGGCAAATGGATGTCAAAACTGCTTTTCTAAATGGGCATCTTAATGAAGATGTTTATATGGTTCAGCCTGAAGGTTTTGTCGATCCACAACATCCTAACAAAGTATGCAAGTTGAAGAAATCAATCTATGGATTGAAACAAGCATCCAGAAGTTGGAATCACCGTTTTGATGATGAAGTTAAGAAATTTGGATTCATCAAAAACGCTGATGAAGCTTGTGTGTATAAGAAAGCTAGTGGGAGCATCATAACCTTTCTGGTATTATATGTCGATGACATATTACTGTTTGGAAATGACATTCCAACCTTGGAAGGTGTGAAAGCCTGGCTTGGAAGCTGTTTTTCCATAAAGGATCTTGGTGAAGCTGCCTATATTCTGGGAATAAGAATCTATAGGGATAGATCAAGGCGGTTGATAGGTTTGAATCAAAGTGCATACATTGACAAGATCTTGAAAAGGTTCAAGATGGAAAACTCTAAGAAAGGTTTGGTACCTATTCAAAGAGGAACGATGTTGAGTGCTTCTCAATGTCCAAGCTCAAAGGATGAGCAAGACAAAATGAGTGGTATCCCATATGCATCTGCTATAGGATCCATCATGTATGCCATGATTTGCACTAGACCGGATGTGTCATGCTCCTTGAGCATGACAAGTCGATACCAACAAAATCCGGGAACTAGCCATTGGATGGCTGTTAAGAGCATATTGAAATACCTTAGAAGTACTAAGGATATGTTTCTAATATATGGCTCTGGTGAGGAGGAACTCGTTGTAAAGGGTTACACTGATGCGAGTTTCCAAACTGATTAAGATGATTCTCGATCACAATCGGGATACGTTTTCGTTCTCAATGGTGGTGCTGTCTCATGGAAGAGTGCAAAACAAGACGTGGTAGCTTTATCCACCACTGAATCTGAATACATCGCCACCTCCCTGGCAGCTCAAGAAGCTGCATGGATTAGAAAGTTCATTGCCGATCTAGGAGTGGTTCGTACCATTCAGGACCCTCTAGAGATCTTTTGTGACAACGAGGGTGCGATTGCTCAAATCAAGGAACCCCGCGCACATCAAAAGACTAGGCACATTGAGCGGAGATTCAACTACATAAGGGATGAAGTTGAAAAGGGAAAGATATGTATTCGCAAAGTTCACACTGATCAAAACATTGCGGACCCACTCACGAAACTCCTTGAAAGGCCGAAGCATGAGAGTCATACTTGCGCCTTAGGACTTCGATATTCTAGTGATTGGATTTGATCAAAATTTGTATTTGGATATTGGAACAATTTTATTTTAACTCAATCATATGGTTTTGGTTATGGTCATGTTCTTGAGTTATGTTCCATTTTAGTATGTTTAAATCCGTGAATAATTTGAATTATTCTAAACGTCCGTAGTCGTTCATATTTGTGGGAACAAGTGTGAAAGTAAGACTATTATGAACTTGGATTGGTAGATATTCATGAGGTATGAATATAGCAAAGGGTTGCTGCCAAGGTTCATAGATATTTATGGGATAAATATTGGACTGACCCGCTCTCAATTTTACTGAATGGAATCCTTGGGATTTGTGATCATAAGTAAATTTGAGTAAAGGCGAACTTCATAGTATCCTCCGACCTGAGATATATATTGGGTCTTGATATTCATCGACTATTATGCTTTGACTTAGTTCTTCGCTGCTCTGAAATATGTCAGTACATAAGGCTAAGCTCAAGTATAGTACAAGGTGATAGTGAGAGACGTATGTAGTCAATATGGGATTTTCCCTCTTATTCGTTGAGAGTTAAATGTCGAAGGCCTGACAAGTTAAATCAACAGAGAATGATCACTCTGTGTCTCTGGATTTAACATGACATTTGTGGCAAAAGGATAAATGATAGTTTCACCTAAATCATTTTCAAGTATGGGACTTGAAAGGGATGATGTTATTGAATGGCACTTCGTCATACGTATTAGGGGTAGTAAACCATAGTTAGGCGGTATTTGCTACTTGCATCAATCTTCTATGTATCTTGTGCAAGTGGGAGATTGTTGGACTCGGTCTGCCCAAGAGACATATTAAATTGATGTGGCTAGTACGTTATGATCCAAGTCGGGTCATACCCAATAACAAGCTAGACAAACACCGATAATATTCGTTCATATATGATGTGATCATAACAAATGAATATTAACACTTGAGTTATTTGGAAAGGGGTTTCTAAATAAAATGTACTTGTGTAATAAACAAATCATATGGATGATTTATGTTTTATGAAAGAACATTACATAGTGTTATTTAAGTTGGTTAAATAACAATATGTGAATAATAATAACCAAGCATGTCTCTTAACATATAATAGGTTTTATAAGTTATAAGTTATAAACTTATAAAAGTATATATGTATGGATATATATATATATGTTTAAAGTTTTATAAAAGAAAAAGATAATAACTCTTTCAAATGTAATATTATTATATGTTTGAGTGGAGACATGCAAGGTGAGTGGAGACATGCAATGGTTATTATTGGTGGAGAGAAAGATGCCTTTAAATAAAACCAAGTCTTTCTCTTTCATTCTTTCATAACACACATAATTTCCAAGTAAACTTTTCTCTCTTCCTCTCTTGGGTATTTTCATCCAACATAAGAAAAGAAGAAGAAAATTTCAAGTGCAAATCCTAGCTAGAAGTGGTGTGTTGTTGAAGCTTGGGGTATGCTAGCTTGAGGAGCTTCCATATTCAAGTTCTTACCTTTCAATCATCATCTCTTTCACCCGGTTTTGTCATATTGAAAGGTAGTAGTAACATGCATGGACTTATAGTGACATGCATGTATTTGATAGTGTGTAATTCGTATTTGGATCCGAGTTTGGGTTTTGCATGTTTAAAATTGGTTTTATACATATCATATTAACAATATTTAAAACTTTTATATCCGCTGCGTTTTTGTTAAAATAGGGATTTTATCATTTTGATAATCTTGTTAAAACCCAACAAAATCATCCATAATCCATAAAGTAATCAATGAAAATCAGAACGGGTAATGAGTTGACTTTTAAATCTTCAAATCTTCATCAATTGACCATGAATGTGTTGTAATCAGTAGTAAATATGAGCCTTGTGCTCTGATACCACTTGTAAGATCATGAACCTCATCATGCAAAACATCATGTACGTGAAGACGTAATGATTAGGATCGAAATGATTATATTTACTATACTATACAATATCGCGGGAATTATATCATAAAGGTGTTACAACAAAATCACATATAAGCTTCAATATATTGATATAACAATAAGAGTACAAATCATATAATAATTTCAACTGTTACAAAATTAAACATGAAAGGCCTATCTATACTATCTACAGTGACATCGCATAAGTATAGGCACCGTATAAGCTTATACGGACGTATAAGTTTATACACCTGCTAACTTATACGCTACACTTTACATATATTCAAATAATGATAATTCAGCCCCTTTCAATCATAAAAATGACATTATTAGCCCACTAGACCTAGTATTAGACATTAATGCTATAACAAATCCAACTCTCTCTCATATAATTCCTTCAATTTAGATTTTCCAAGATTATCAAAAACATCAACTGGAATCCCTTTCTTCAATATTATTTGCCTCAAAATATCAATCTTCTTTTCATATTCCCAAGGATTTTCATTTCCACTTTGTTTAGGGACATTCAACTTTTGTACAGATTCAATTTGAGGAGTATATGAGGGAGTTTCTTATATTTCATAAATTTTCTTTTAAGCCTTAACTCCTTCTTATACTTGTTTAGTTCCAAGTTGTAAAGCTTCTTTCTTGAGTTCCTGATAATTTTTCAAGGTCAGCATATGCACCTCTTGCATTCATAAGTCTTTCAAGCAATTTTTCTTGATCATCATCAAGTAAAATCTTGTTTTCTTTTTCAGCTGTGGCTATTGCTTTATCTGCCAACTTCTTTCTTTCTCTGTCTTCTTTCTCCCTTTCTTCCTTATCTTTTATTTCACTTTAAATCTTGTGTTTAGCATATATATTTTCTTCATCATGCACCCTTTTTGATAATATGTTGAATTTGGCTTCAACTTCTTTTCTGTTCATCAGCTCAACTTGCTCAAAATCAAATCCATTCTCCACAAGGTATCCAGTCTTTCCCCCAAATTTTATCATAACCTTGATTTTCTTTCCATTTCCTACTTAATTCTCAATTCAACTCTTTCCTTCTTTTTTCTTCCTCTTTGGCTTTTAGAGCTTTGCTGAGACTGTTAATTTCTTCAAGTGACATTTTGTTCAACAGTTCATCAGAATATTTACATTGTTTTAAATAAAATTAGTGCAAATCCAGTATCTTCTTCTTCTATTCCATTCTTTTTCTTTCAACCTCCCTCCTCTTTCCTAATAGATGTTAAAGATTTTCATCATTAATATTCTTTTTTACAACATAATCCAATCCATGCCTTACTAATGCAACAATCCTTGGATCTTGACTTCTCAACTCTTCCATTCTGGCTTCAATATATTCAATATGTGTATTAGTTAAAATAGTTTATGATGAACTATGTTCATCCTCTTTTTCTCTCTCACCTTCACCTTCTTCATCCTCTTCAAGATTAGTTAGATCTTCCAATGCCGCTATTTGAGGTTCTTTGAGATCTACACTATCATTAACATCATATTCTTCAGGTTTAACCACTTGAAGTGGAATTGCATGGATGGGTTCTTCGTATATCTTTTCCTTTTCTTTCTCCTCATTCACATTTTCCTTTTGTACTTTCTTCTTCTTGATGGTCTTTTCAAAATGAAGAATATTCTTTCCAAGCCTCTTTCTCTTCCTACCATATTTGACCAATTCAACTGGGCATTCTCTTTCAACATTTTGTATCCTTTCCAATAAACCAGAAACTACTTTCTTAGACACATTTTTAACAAGTTCATGATGGATTCTTTTCCTATCTAAATCAACAAACAGTTGTTTATAAGTATTCTGTTCAATATTTTGTTCAGTGACCGGTGTTGTTTCAACATTTTCTTCTACTATATTCTCCTTTTCTGTCTGAAATTTTTGCACAACCATGGCAAGAAATTTCTCAGCATCTTCATTCTGTTTCAGCTTCAAGAGTCCTTCCAGAACCTCTTGATCAAATTCTTCTTCATATGCCCTTGGCTGCTTTTGAATTTCAATATGTTCTAACATGATTCTTTGTTCATCAATCTCTTTTTCAGACAACATATAGTTCAAGAATTCCATGTCAAACATTTCTATAACCAACTTGTCAAGTAAGAGTTTCGCCTTCAATGCAGAATCATACTTATCCAGGATGTGATCATTTAAACCAGGATTCTTTTTCTTCAATGGTTGCAGTTAGCTCTCATCCTCAGCCACTGCATTTCCTTTTAATTTCCTCTTTTCTTCATCTTCATCCACTGGTTTTGATGGACCAACCTCTTTCATTGTTGGAGGTGGCATGTCATCAATTTCTCTGTATAAATCTTCCAATTCTTTATCCACTACCTTCTTCTTAGCCATAACTAAATAATCCATATCTTCAAAATCTCCATAAAGAATATCAAGGTCTGGATCATTTTCAATCATTCGTCATCATCAGCACCTTGATTCATCTCCGCATCTTCCAAAGAATCCTCAACTACATTCTCCTCAAAATTCTCCACATTATTATGAGTAATCATTTCATCAATCTCTCTCTCTCTCTCTCTCTTCCTCCACACATTCCTTAAACACAATTTCTCAAAATCTTTGATAAACATTTTTAACAAGACAAATGGATGACCAAGAGGTGTCTACTAACAAGATTCCTAGGCTATTGGGATAGGAAAACTATATCAAATGGAAGGTATTGTTTGAGGCAGCTATGAGCTACAATGACACAGAACTATGGTGTTCAATCAAAGAAGGACCATATGTTCCTAGTGTTGAACCAAACAACAACCAAGCCATTGAAAGGCAAATGAAAAAGAGAGATGATAAAAAATTGTTTATGCTTAAGTTGGGTTTATCTTAGGAGATTCTTACAAGTGTCAGTCATCGTACAACTGAGAATCATATGATAACGGAAGAGAGGCCAAGATTTCATGTTGCAAATGCTTTGATTGCTACTATGAGTAATATATCCACTAAACCTCTACAACAAATTCCAATAATTGAAGAACCAATTGGCTTAAATTCTGAAACTCCAAGAGTTTACCATGTTACACCCGCTGCTGGAAGTCAGTCTAGTCAGTCCAAATTTAATGTGAAAATGTTGGATGATGATGATGTTTCATCAATTGTAAGTGGCCAAGCCCCATATGTGCCTCCAAATGCCAATAACAATAGTGTATATCATGCTCTATTTTCCATGTTCACTGAGTCCTATAATACTTTTGTTGCCAAGAACCTTATGCGTACAAGTGTTTTTCAAGAGGACTTGGAACAAATAGATGCAAATGACCTTGAAGATATGGATTTGAAATGGCAGGCAGCTATGTTAGCTTTGAGAAACAAAATGTTGTACAACAGAACTAGAAGATCCTCATTTTCAGGACCAAACGAAAGAATTGGATTTGACATATCAAGAGCAATTTGTTATAACTGTCAACAACCTAGTCAATTTTCCAGAGAATATAATTTGCCAAAATAATTCCAAAACCAAACAAATCAGAACCGGTACTACCAACCCTAAAACCAATCATACCACAATCATCAGAGAAATAAATCTCGGAACAAAACCAAAAGCAATATCCTCAATAAAGACAATTCCATGGCGTTATCCACTAAACCAATAGGATTTCCCTCAACAACAGCAACCACCTAGAAACAATGACCCACACCAAGCCTCTACAACTTAGAATAGAAACAATCAAGGTAGAATGAAATATGCAAACTATCAAGTGAGAAACCAAGGAAATGTGGTTGTTACATTGGAACCATAACATGGAAACTTTGATTGGAGCAATCATCTTGAGGATATTCAAAAGACAAATGTGGCTTTTATGGCAAAGATCAACGAAAATTGAGAATTTTTAAATTCGCATGTAATATCTGAACACTCAATCTCTTATTTACATCTTATTATTAAAAATTTGAAAACGGATGTGGTATATGGCAATTTTAGAACAATAAAAAGGATGCAATCATGTGTATGAGTCCAATAAGAGAACTTATGAGACACAGATCAAAAGTCTTGAAAAGGACTGTATTGAAAGTTATAAAACTCATTCAAGATTTAATGTTGAGATTGAAGGACTAAAGAAGATGTTTGTGGAAGAGAAGTTGAAAAGCACTCAACTACAAGTTGAAGTAGATTTTCTGAAGAACTTGGTTACTACTAGCAACATTTGTGGAAAGATTGAGAAAATCAAGCCGGAATACAAGTATAAATTTGTTCCTCCACCATTTAATGATAATTATTCTTTGGAAATAGACAAAGAAAATAGAGAGTCTTATCTAAGCCGATTCAAGTTTGCTTTTCAAGACAAGGAAGATTTCATAAAGAAATATGATAAGGTAAGCGTGAATGTAGAAGGTGAATATGTGATTACTAAAGCTGATTCTAGTGACAGCAAATCTGTTGAGTATTGTGAAAACTCTTTGATTGACAATGTAAGTGATTCAAATAACTCAATCAAAAGCACATCAAGGAGCCAAAGCAATAAAAGTTCCAGTTGTTGCGATTGTAAGAGTGTTGGAATGAGTGTGAAAAGAACAACAAAGAAAGTACTAGAACTGCCAAATATTACACCAAATATGAAGAAACACCATGAGCAAATGAGGAAAGATCATCAGGTATTTGACATTTGTGGTGGCTCTAAAAAAAGCAAAACAAAGAAAACTCAAGCATATGTAAGAGTCCAAAGTTCAATGAAAAATACAAGAAGTCACAATATAAGAGGGTGAAGAAAGAAAAGTCATTAGAAGCAATAAAAAAATGAAGATTCAACTATGAATGTTGATAACTTTCTACCTTCTTACCTAGTGTTATACAATCATGAACTCTTTGACATTGGTGACATTGAGTATGTTCCAAGAAGAAGATTAACTCCTACCAGACATGAAAGGTCACCCAGACCTCATCAAAGAATACTAGGAATAACATTCATCAAAGCAAAATATGATTAAAAGTATGATGTTGGTGGATCAATCCATGTGGACTATGATAAGTGTATTTTTGCACAAAAGTCATTGGGAATAACTCTACCCAAACCAATTGAGATATTCAAGAAAGGGAAACATTCTAAGGATCATGATTCATTGGGAAGAATTTGGTGCAAAATTCGTGATGCTTATGGTCATCACACTGATTCTTGTTAGAACAACAATAAAGTTTCATTTGTCATTCCTGAATTCAAATTTGGACAAGACTTAGGTCTTTACAATAAGAAGTATGAAAAATATTTTGGAAAAAGGGAAAGACATTGATGATTCAAATGTTTACATGGGAAAGAATGTGATAAAATAAAGAATCGTCATAGAAACCAATGAACCTTCATTTAAACCTGACACTTCAAATGTGACATGTCCTGAAACATCAATTAAGTCACTTTCAAGGAAACATCCAATTGTGAGACCTTACCGAAAGAAAGACTCTAAAAGTCTTAATTGTGATGAGAAGTTTATACTGAAACATGTTTATGAACCTAGAGGATTTTCATGGAAGATGACGGATGAAATCCTAGAGTCATTTTGAATAGTGAGGAACCAGTTTTACAACCATCTTTGACCATAGTGACATATAATGGGTTTAATAAAGAAGATGGTTATTAAACAAACGAAACATGGGAAACAGTCTATGAATATCCAATTCCAATTGCATCTAATGAAACAGTGACTAATGAAGTGTGAACCTCTGTGGTGTGTGTTTCAACTCAAAACTGATCATTCTTTATCTTCATTGTGCAGGGACAGTCCGCAGAGCTAAATAATATTTGGTGTATGGACAGTGGATGTTCCAGGGACATGACATGTGACAAAGGAACAATGATTAATTATGAAGAAAATTTTAAGGGACCAGTTGTATTTGGGAGTGATGAAATGGTGGAAAAGATGTTGGAAAGGGAATTCTTACAAATGGAAGTCTATTTTGAAAATGTATTGCATGTGGAAGGTCTTCAATATAATCTTTTAAGCATATCAAAAGTGTGTGATAAAGGTTATAAAGTTGGATTTGATGAATCTAATTGTTTTATACTGAAGCCTGAGTGTGTGATTCCTCCTGACATGCTTAAGATAATGGCTCCTAGAAATTGGAACCTCTATGAGCTAAAAATGAAAGAGGTTGTGTCAAGAGGAGGATAATGCTTTGTGTCTAAAGCTACTGAAAATGAAACAAAGGTTTGGCATAGGCATTTGTGTCATGTAAGTCTTATGAACATGAACAAACTTGTTCAAGGTGAACATGTAATTGGTTTACCAACAAGTGAGTTTAAACTTGATGACAAATAATCTTCATGCATAAAAGGAAAACAACACAAAACATCACACAAAAAAAAATTAATGAACTCAATTGAAGATGTGTTGGAAATGCTTCACATGGATCTATTTTGTCTTGTGAGTGTTCCCAGAATAGGAAAGAAGAAATTTTGTCTTGTGATTATTGATGATTAGTCAAAATTTACATGGGTGTATTTTCTTTCAACAAAGGATGAGACTAATAAGCTTATCAAAAGGTTGTGTAACTAGAATGGAAAATAAGTTAGATAAAAGGGTGATGGTGATAAAAAGTGACAATGGAACTGAGTTTAAAAATGGAGGGATGACTGAATTCTATGCTGCAATAAGAATATTTCAGCGCTTCAGTGCTCCTATAACTCCATAGCAGAATGGTGCTGTAGAAAGAAGAAACAGAACTTTAATTGAAGCTGCAAAAACGATGATTGTTGATGCTTATCTGCTTGTCTCCTTTTGGGCTGAAGCAATCAACACAACTGGCTATGTTCAAAACAGGGTGCTTCTTAACAAGTCTCATAAACAAACTCCCTATGAGATTTTATTTTAAAGAAAGCCCTATATTAAGTTCCTTAAGCCTTTTGGCTGCAAGTGTTCACTGCTGAATACTAAGGACTACTTGAACGAGTTCAAGGTTAAGTCTCAAGATTATTTCTTTGTTGGCTACTCATCACAATCTAAAGCTTATAGGGTATATGTGAAAGATCATACGAGTGTGATTTAATATGCTGACATTGTATTCAATGAGAACCATTTCAACACTGTTGATGGTCCTAGTTGGTTGTCTGACCTTGAGAAGCTCATCAAGTCATTCAATAAATACCCAGAAGACATTGAAGAAAGTGCATACATAAAAAGTGTTCCTGAAACAACATCAACAATAAAATTGAATTTGGACAAATTATGGTCCAAAGATGCTAATGCGGGAACTGAATTTCAATTCAATAAGAAGAAAAATGTTGAGAATGTAGAAGCTGAAAATGATATACCCAATCAAGAGACAAAACATGCAGAAACAAATGATGTTCTATCTCAAGAAGTTGAAGAAACTGAAAATGTTCAGACATATTTTTTTGAATTTATATTCAACAATCTTAAAATTGCAAATGACATTGCTTCCACTTCAAATGTTGAAAATTAACATAATGATGTACCTAAAATCAAAGTTTCAAATCTAGAACCTGAAATCACAACAAGTTCAGTTGTGCAAACCATCACCACTCAAAGAAATCATCCAATTGAAAGCATCATTGGTGACCTGCTTGAAAGAATAACCAGGAGTGGATCTGAAATTGCAAACATATATCTTTTCTCTTGCTTTCTATCTCAAGTTGAACCAAATAACATTGTTCAAGACCTAAAAGACAGCAGCTGGGTAGAAGTTATGCAAGAAGAGTTGGCACAATTTAGATATCTGCAAGTCTGGTAACTTGTTGACAGACCTAAATGAAAATATGCAATAGGAACCAAAAATGGGTTTTCAGGAACAAGAGGGATTATAGAGGTGTAGTAATCAAGAACAAAGCAAGATTAGTGGCACTGGGTTGTCTACAAGAGGAAGGTATTGACTTTGAAAAGGTGTTTGCACCTTTGACAAGATTAGAGGCCATTAGGATTTTCTTGGCATATGCAGCTTCAAAGAACATCAAAGTATATCAACTGGATGTCAAATCTGCTTTCCTTAATGGAATAATAGGTTAGGAGGTTTATGTCACTCAACCTCCAGGCTTTGAAGATCTTGATTGTCCTAATAGGTAGGGTGTTCAAAAGTATCCGAATCCGAATCGGTATCTGAATTATCCGACTATCCGTATCCGAACTATCCGAAAATTCGGATATCCGAATCCCAGATACCCGAAAATTAGGATTCGGATTCCGATATCAATTTTCAGATTTTCAGATAGTTCGGATATCCGAACTATCTGACATAATAATTTTAATTTTTTTTAATTTTATATTATATAACAAAATATAATCAAAACCCTAGATATGTTTTCAGCTTCTTCTTTTCTCCAACCCTCCAACTCAAACCCAGCCTCCACTATCCTCTACATATCCAGCCTCTACTTTCCTCCACCACCGTCGGCGTTGACCACCAGTTTTGGGATTCCCCTCCACTCTCCTCCATAGATCCAGCCTCCACTCCACCATGTCACTCGCCAACGGTTGTTCGTGGTCTGTGATGATTCATGGTTGTTTGTTGATGGCCAGTGTTGATTTGTGGCTATGTTTTTTTGCCAACTAGTTTGCTTAGTTTCATCATTTTGTTTTTGATTTACTGTAGAATGTGCAGAACTAATTTCTTCTTAGGCTACATTCAGATATGAGATAACAATGGATACCATTTATTTAATTTTGGGTCACGAGGAATAAATATTAAATAGAAATTGTTTTTTTTCTTTTTTTTTCATAATCGGATATCTGTTTCACTATCCGAACGGATATCCAAAATTTCGGATACGGATTTGGATAGTGAAATCGGCTATCTGAAATGTTCGGATATCCGAAACTTCGGATATCCGGTTTTTAAAACCCCTACTAATAGGGTGTATAAACTCTTAAATGCCCTATATAGATTACATAAAGCTCCAAGAGCTTGGTATGATGATTCGTCAAACCATCTTCTTGCTAATGGTTTCTACAGAGAGGATATTAACAAGAATTTGTTTTACAAAAAAAAATGGGGGTAGAGATTTGCTATTATTGCAAGTGTATGTAGATGATATCATCTTTGGATCTACAAAATGAAGAGATGTGCAAGGAGTTTGAGGTTGTGATGAAGTCCAAACACTGCATGAGTTCAATGGGTGAGATGAATTTCTTCCTTTGGTTGTAGGTCTAACAAAAGCATGATGGAATATTTATTAACCAATCCAAGTATGCGAAAGACATCTTGACCAAGTTCAAATGCAATGATTTGAATATAGTTTCTACTCCTATGGACACACATGAAAAGATGGTACCTGATGAAAAAGGGGAGTCAGTAGATCAGCATGAATACAGAGCTAAAATTGGATCGCCGATGTACTTGACTGCATCCAGACTTGATATCATGTTTGTTGTTTATGTATGTGAACGATTTAAAGCCAATACCAAAGTCTCTCATATGATGGTTGTTAAAAGGATATTCAGATACCTGAAAGGGAAGCCTGACCTAGGGATTTGGTACCCCAAAGAACAGATCTTTTGATCTGCTTGCATACACTGTAACGGTTCCGGCAAATTCAGGTATACCCTAGCCGGAATATACTATTTACGTGTTATTTAATACTAAATATATGAATTATAATGTGTTTATACGAGTATATAAGATTCACAGTATGAATTATACTCGAATGTACAGCTAGTCGTATTGAAATTACGATTAATTGATTATGCGATCAAACGAGCGATAGTTATTGAAACCCGAATGAATCGAGGGTTCAATTATAGACGAGATATATGATATTTAGTGATGTTACGAAATATATTAAAGCTTCGGGATAAGTGGATTAAAGCACAGAAAAAGGATTTCGATTTAATAGTACGTCGGTACGTTAAACGAAGCCTTTAATACCAAACCGAGCAAGAGACAATCGATCAAGCCGAAAAAGATGCACGATAATTAATGATATGATGTTTTATGTTAATAAACATCATGGTTTAAGTTTTTAAAGTTTTTAAATCGGTTTTATATAAATTTTTTTTTAAAGCCGAAAAACGACCGTTTTAAGCCGAATTAGACGTTTAACTGAAAAACGAACTGAACCAGATTATCCAAAACATTATCCCGATCACGGAAATCCAAATGAGTGGACTAGATTGAACAAGTGGGTCCCACCCCACCCATCCTTTAGTCCGATCGGACTTCCCACACACAAACCATTTTCATTTTCTTTTTTTCACACACCCAACTCAACAAACCTTCAACTCTCTCAAACCTTTGATCAAAAACCCGAGTTTTCAAGCAAGAACACAAGGTAAAAACCGAGTTGTAATCGTGTTTATCTTCCTTTCTTAGGTTTTCTTTCAAGAAAATGAGGTTTCAAATGAAAAATGGGTGAAAACCCGAGATGAAACCGATTCTTGCATGATCAAGTGATGTATACGGGTTATACAAAGGATCTTGGTCCAAGAAATGAGTTAAACGAGTCAAAAACGAATTTTTACGGTTAAAATCTTTGTTTTTATATCATAACCGTAACCATGAAAGAAATGGCTTGATCGTGAGTATAACTTGCTTGGTATTGTGGTATGTTGTTTGTAGGCTCTGTATTTAGTGGTAGATAAGGCGGAAAGATGAGTTTGTAGCTTGTAGTGGCGGAAAACGAAAGGTATATTCGGTTTTTGTCGGTGTATGTGTTTTTGGACAGATTGTTGGTCGTTTAGAGTTAGGTCACGAAATTTTACAGAGGTGTTAAACACATGGAAATATGAGTTCTGTGAATTTTTGGTAATTTTTGGATGAAGGATGAATATCTGGTGAATTTAATGCTCGGTTTTGGCCAAAAATGGTGAAAAATAGTTAAATATCATGAAAAATTCTGGAAAATTGTGGATAAGCTTTTCATATCATATATAAGTCACACACAAAATTTGAGGTCCGTTGGAGAAGTCTAAGTAGGCTTTTCGGTTAAACGAGTTCTAGGGATTTCTAGCTTGGTTTTAGTAAAAATGGCATTTAAAAGAAGATTTTGGTTTTGGAAAAATTACAGGGGACTATGTGGATAGCAGGGGACATCCAGGAGAAATTTGGGATTTTTCTAAGATCGTTTGGTATTTACGACATATTTAGTGTTTAAATGGTGTTTAAAAATAGATAAGTAAATTTTAAATATAAGAATTAATTCTGGGAATATTTTTATAAAATTCCCCACTGTTAAAAAGTGATTTGTGCAAAATTTCAAGATCCGAGAGTAAACGGACATTTATTTGTGCTAAATGGAACTTAAAAACAAACTTTTAAAGCTTAAAACGAGTAAACCGGCAAAGTTCGCCTAAGCGAGCTGACTGGTGTATAAAAACCTTAAAAATGGACTATTTTCATATAACTGAGTTAAAAAGTAAAAATGAATCATCCGAAAATAAGTCGGATGATTTGGGTATTTTTAACCGATTTTAACGGTTTCCGGTACGCCAAAGACGGAAACGAGTCCCGCGGCCAATCGGGACGTCTAAACCGAGCTATAATTTCACATTTTGAATTAAATTATCAGGCAACCACTATTTTCGGGTCGTGTGTGACCAAACTCATTTTTGAAACAAAAAAACGGATATTCGTGCTAGGCACGCAAAACGAGAAAACGACTAATAGAAATTGTGACCATGGAACTCTAAACGACATCACAATCTGAGTCCGGAGAAGTATTTCTTGGTTAACATTGCCCCCGGAACAGGTACAGTACTGGGTTAACAGTGTCCCCAGATGTACCGATTGATAAGGTTAAAGATTATATAAACAATAATTGTATAATAACGATCGTAGGGATCATATTACAGATTGGACGTGTTAATTGATAATGATTGTCGTTACCTGCTTGCATGTGCTAAGGTGAGTTTCACGGGCCCCTTTTTACTGAAATGTTTTAATTATTTTCCCGGGGCGGAAAGCATGTTTCTATCAAAATGTTTAAGTACATGCTGATCGCATGGAAATAAAGGTATTTATATAATGTTTATTGTACGGGAATCGTATGGTAATGTATTAAAATGGTAATTGTCTGAGTTATTAATATTGTAAGGTCCCGCAACAGTGTTCTGGGTTAACAGTGTCCCCAGTGGTTATTGGAAGTGTGCTGGGTTAACAGTGTCCCCAGAGGTTATTGGAAGTGTTCTGGGTTAACAGTGTCCCCAGAGGTTATTGGAAGTGTTCTGGGTTAACAGTGTCCCCAGAGGTTATTAAAGGTGTTTATGGGTTAACAGTGTCCCCAAATAATAATATATTATGATATGGATTTATCATGGTTTACTAAAATTGTGAAACTCACCAACTATTCGTAGTTGACCCGTTTTCTCACATGCTTTTCAGGTACAACTAAGATAAAGTGATTGATTACGTGCTAAGTGCTTGATGTGTGTAAGGTTTGCGTGCTGGACGTTAGGATACATTATAACAGATAGAATTATGAACCGTATTGTATGATGTGTGTATCACCTAGATGGTAATGAAAGACGAGATAATGTAATTTTGAAGTATATTAATGCATTCGGTTTTCTTTATAAACAATGTGGTTGATATCAGAGGTGTCTGTCGCATCCCGTTTACGTTTCCGCTGCGGTTACGGGGTGTTACAGAACTTGGTATCAGAGCCATTGGTTATAAAAGAATTAGGATGTCTTTAAAAGATACCTAAAATATAACCAGTAGCTCAAGTATTATAGGATCTGAATATCAACTAATAATTTATAGTGACGAGGTCTGGATGAACTTGGATGGACAAGTGAGTTGTTATGGTCCGGAACATAATAACAGACTTGTCCGCACGAGGGAATTCAGGGGAAGTCACGGGGTACATTAATAGGTAAAAATGGCAACATATGTGTAAAGTATATAATATTATTTATACGTGCTAATGTGTGTATATATATATATGTACATATCTTGTGGGTACATGTATTGAGAAATAAGACCCGGATAAGGAACCGGGGGATGTGATAATAAAAAGTACCGAGGATGCTGAAATTTCTAGAGCATCGGTTGGTGATAAGTCGGGCTTATCGGGTTATAGTTATGATGGTACCAAGTCAAATCTCCCGTTTGACATTAACCAGAAATGTCTAGTAACCGTCACTCCCAACCAAAATTTGATAAATCCCATACCCTACCAACACCGGTACCGCCTATTCTAATAACTTCCTATGTTATCCTTACACCCGTTAGATGTTTACACCCATGTAGGCTCGAATAGAATGATTACCTATACACAAAGAAGTGTTGGAATCATTATGGCATAGTTGGTTGCTCGTACGTAGGAGGTACACTGTGTATGCCGGATATACGAATAGACACGGATATTATAACTCCGTGGTACGTAATCGTTTGGTGCTCACGGTGAGCATGTATCGGTTATGCTGACATGCAAAAGGATATTGAAATCAAGCATATTAAACATTGATCTTTGTTGAGAAAGGTCTATATGTCAGTTGGTGACAAGGGTTATGAAACATATTTAAACGTTAACCGATGTCAGGTTAAGTCCATATGTTATTATATTTGTGGGACATATATACTAGATGCCGGTATGTGTAATATATGTGATAATATTTGGTGTGTATGTGTACCTGTTGTTATGATTGAGCTGGTAACGAGTTATATGGTGAGATTAGTATTGATTACTGCGTACGGGATGAGTACGGCAGAATGACATAAAAAGAGTAACTCCAATGATGGAGATTGATATGATTCAGTTGATTGCTCAAGGATAGCAGATGATGATACCGAATGTAGTATCACAGATCACTGCTGGTGTTGATGCAAATGTGAATGCAGAATTATAGATCGAGCAATCACATGATTATGAATATTTCAATTCTTAGTGGTATTACTAAGAGTGATAACGTCCCACCGAATGCCATTATGACTACAAGTATTAGTTATATACTAAACATGAATAGTAGTCGTAATGAATTAGATCCGGTATGAAGGATATGTTTGTTGTTTGTGGTAAGGAAATTATTAATAGTTTACTGATGGTAAAGGGAGGAATAGATTAGCGAGTGGATGGAAAAGATCGAAATGGTTAAGGATATTGGTAAGAGTCTAGAATATTGTGTAGTGAAATATGCTACAGATATGTTGGTAGATTATGTTGTATCGTGATGGAACACGATGGTACAAAAATTATAGTTGGAAAATTATTACTCAGATGATATGGTCAGGATTTAAAATTCTAGTACCGGAGCACTCTTATTCGAGTAATTGAGTTCAGCGATTTGAAACTGAGCTATGAAAGATAGAAATGTTGTGTGCTGATCACTTAGAACGCGCTAATCGTTTAAAGGAATTGTCATGTCTGGTAACATGACTAATTACTCCTGAAACTAAGCGAAGTAAGTGCAATATTGGGGACTAACTCCATCGATAAGGAGTATAGTCAAACCTGTAAAATATACAACCTTTGGAAGGGTTGTGTCGCAAGCCAGCATTGATATATTTGATTCTATGGGAAGGGGAATGAAAGGACGTTAGGTGAAACGTCGAGTGTTAAAGAAGGGAAATGGTAAAGGTATAGTGCAAGATAGACTTGCGAATAAGTAGGTACGTCCTACAACCCAGAATTATAATAAGACTAGTTCTGTTGCGAAAACATGAACCGCATAAAGAGTCCTTCCTTAAATGTGGAAAATATGGGTATCGGCAGGATGAAGAATGTCGGGTGATAGTAGGCCACAGGTGTGGTAGAGATAGACGTAATGTCCCAATTGTAGAACCAATTGAAGCCATGTGAACCGGCAACCCCAACTCATTCGTGTACAACCACTCAGAATCCAACAACTTCAATAACAATCCACCCAAAGAAATCAAATTATGCCAAACAGTTGTATTTGCTATGAATGTGGCAGTACAGAACGTTTCAAGAGAAATTGCCCAAAGTTGAACCAAGGTGTAGTTGGAAGACGAACCTCATGACAAGCATCAACCTCTGATCAAGCAAGGAGCCGTGCTTTTGTGAGTAATACGAATAAAGCACGTCATGATCCAAAGGTGGTATTAAGTATGTTGTAGTTTCAAATCAATAGGCACCAGTGATTTTTTTTACTGTCGTCGATAGTAGTTAATTCCTGTTAATCTCCTACCCTTTGGAAAGATACCGATTAGTGAAACTATAGAACCCTATACTGTAGAATCGCTAACGGTAAATCCCTAATGGTTAACTAAATTGTTCGGAATTGTCCTATTATTCTGAACGATTAACCTTTCCCTATTGACCTACGACCAACAAAGTTAAGAAGTTTTGACGTAATAGTTAACATGGATTGGCTAACTCAACATGAAGCTGAGATCAAATAGGAAAAGAAGATGATTAGAAGCTCTCTTTCGGACGATGAAGCGATTAGATACAGAGAAAAGTGTACGGTATTATGTTACCACTCTAATCTCATCTTGAGATGTTATAATATTTACGACAAGAAGACGTGGTGTATTTAACAAACGTGATTGCCAATGTATTTAAAAGAAAACATATAGAAGATATCCCGGTGGTGCGCAAATTTCCACAAGTTTTCCCAGAAGAACTTCCTGGATTACCGCCAACCCGACAGGTCGAATTCAGAATCGATTTAATACCTCAAGCTGGCCCTGTTGCTAAAGCATCTTACTGACTTGCACCGTCCGAGGTGCAAGAATTATCCAATCAGTTACAAGAATTGTTGGATAAGATTTTATACAACCTAGTTAGTCACCATGGGGTGCACCAGTTTTAAATGGGTAAATGAAGGACGGAAGTGTTAGGATATGTGTTGATTAGGGAGAATTGAGTAAAGTGACGATCAAAAGTAGGTGCTCACTTCTTCGAAGTGAATGATCTGTTTAACCAACTGCAAGGGACGATTTATTTTTAGAAAAATTGATCTTGGATATAGTTATTACCAAATGAGAGATCCAAGAGGAAGACGTTGCAACAACAGTGTTTCGGACTCGCTACGGCCATTATGAATTCTTAATTATGCCTTTCGGGCTAACAAATGCGCCGGCAGCATTCATGGAACTCATGAACCGAGTCTGTAACTTTATTTTGACAAATTTGTCATAACATTCATTGATGATATTTTAATATATTCGCAACATAAAGAAGAGCACGAGCGACGATTAAGGAAAATTGTGGAAGTGTTAAAGCAAGATGAGCTATACGCGAAGTTTTCGAAATGTGATTTTGAATAAAAAGGGCATAATCCCTTGGTCATGTTGTAAAGCAACAAGGATTTCACATAGAACCAAATAAGATATAAACCATTAAAATTGTGCCAAGCGCCGATTTTAAGTCTCCCCGATGGAGACGATGGTTTTGTCGCGTATTGTGACGCGTCGCGTAGAAGGGTATGATGCGTGTTGACGCAGTATAATAAGGTTATAGACTATGCTTCTCGACAGTTAAAAATACACGAGAAAAATTACACTACTCATGACTTAGAACTGGGAGCAGTTATCTATGCACTTAAAATGTGGAGACATTGTCTCTACGATACGAAGTGCACCATCTTCACCGATCATAAAAGTTTGCATCACATATTCGATCAGAAAGAACTAAATATGAGGCAACGAAGATGGGTTGAGTTGTTAAACAATTATGACTGTGACATCCGTTACCACCCGGCAGGGCTAACGTCGTAACCGATGCCTTGAGTAGGAAAGATCGGGTTAAGCCATTGCGAATGAGGGCGTTGGGGATGATAGTCCAGTCGAACTTTTCGGATCTGATTCGAGTCGCTCAACGTGAGGCGTTGAAAGAGGGACAATTGGAAAAGGAGGAACTTTACGGCAATGAGGAGAATTTCGAACACCGCGTGGACTAAATTCTCTACTTCAAAAATCGGGTTTGGATCCCGACCCTCCATGACCTTCATGAATTAATCATTGACGAAGCGCATAGATCGAAATAATCCATACATCCGGGATCGGATTTGACTATTGATGATGCGAATATCTGAAAGGATTTTATTAATGGCCGAGTTTGGAGAAAGATATGGTTACGTATGTTGGTGAATATTTAAGTTGTGCAAGAGATAAGGCTGCATACCGAAAACCCTTCGGAACGCCACAATAACAGAAAAGTCGCCAATGATAGTGGGAATAAATTACATTGGATTTCGGGATGCAAATTCCCAAGATATATCAAAGGCATGAGGAAAATTGGGTAATCGCAGATCGATTAACCAATCCTCGCATTCATTCCAATCTATGACAATTACCACAATGAATTCTTGCCTAAATTCCTGATGGTAAAATGGTATCTCGTCGTGGAGTGCCATTTTCAATTATCTCAAATCAAAATAGTCACCCTACTTCCATTATTGGAAGGCGGGGAAGGAAGCATCGAGAGCTTGAAGCTTTTATGGGTGAAGTAATTATCACCAAATTTGTTAAATTGAAAATGGGCGTCAATCAAGCCATAAGATTGGAATTGATTCGAGAAACAACCAATCGGATTTATAATATTTAAGACAAATTGAAAGCAGCGCGTAATTGGCAAAGGAGTTATGCCAACATTCAAAGGAAACCATTGTCGCCGGAAAGGGGTGACAAGGTATTTTAAGGCATCACCTTAGAGAGGTGATATGAGGTTTGGCAAAACCGAAAATAGCCTCTAGATAAATTGGACCCCATGAGAACTATCTTCATGGTTAGTCATTTAGTTTATCAATTAAAGTACTCCAGGGGCTAAGTACTATACATGATATTTTGCCATGTATACGGATTGAAAAGTGCCTAAGCGATGAGGCAACGAAAGTACTAGTAATAGAAGTACTCGTAGAAGACATGTTTGATATCATAACTAATTCCGTAGAGATAGTAGACGGGAAAACTAAACAGTTTGGACATACCAAGCGTTATTAATTAAGATTAAGTGGAAATTCACAGCGAGGACCAGATTATACTTGGTAACGCGAGGGTGAATTCTGAAGGAAAATCCTCCCACCTTTCTCTCGAAAGGAGATAGTGGGCGTGTAAAATTTCGAGGACGAAATTTCTTAACGGGGGGAGAATGTAACGGTTCCGGCAAATTCAGGTATACCCTAGCCGGAATATACTATTTACGTGTTATTTAATACTAAATATATGAATTATAATGTGTTTATACGAGTATATAAGATTCACAGTACGAATTATACTCGAATGTACAGCTAGTCGTATTGAAATTACGATTAATTGATTATGCGATCAAACGAGCGATAGTTATTGAAACCCGAATGAATCGAGGGTTCAATTATAGACGAGATATATGATATTTAGTGATGTTACGAAGTATTAAAGCTTCGGGATAAATGGATTAAAGCACAGAAAAAGGATTTCGATTTAATAGTACGTCGGTACGTTAAACGAAACCTTTAATACCAAACCGAGCAAGAGACAATCGATCAAGCCGAAAAAGATGCACGATAATTAATGATATGATGTTTTATGTTAATAAACATCATGGTTTAAGTTTTTAAAGTTTTTAAATCGGTTTTATATAAATTTTTTTTTAAAGCCGAAAAACGACCGTTTTAAGCCGAATTAGACGTTTAACTGAAAAACGAACTGAACCAGATTATCCAAAACATTATCCAGATCACGGAAATCCAAATGAGTGGACTAGATTGAACAAGTGGGTCCCACCCCACCATCCTTTAGTCCGATCGGACTTCCCACACACAAACCATTTTCATTTTCTTTTTTTCACACACCCAACTCAACAAACCTTCAACTCTCTCAAACCTTTGATCAAAAACCCGAGTTTTCAAGCAAGAACACAAGGTAAAAACCGAGTTGTAATCGTGTTTATCTTCCTTTCTTAGGTTTCTTTCAAGAAAATGAGGTTTCAAATTAAAAATGGGTGAAAATCCGAGATGAAACCGATTCTTGCATGATCAAGTGATGTATACGGGTTATACAAAGGATCTTGGTCCAAGAAATGAGTTAAACGAGTCAAAAACGAATTTTTACGGTTAAAATCTTTGTTTTTATATCATAACCGTAACCATGAAAGAAATGGCTTGATCGTGAGTATAACTTTCTTGGTATTGTGGTATGTTGTTTGTAGGCTCTGTATTTAGTGGTAGATAAGGCGGAAAGATGAGTTTGTAGCTTGTAGTGGCGGAAAACGAAAGGTATATTCGGTTTTTGTCGGTGTATGTGTTTTTGGACAGATTGTTGGTCGTTTAGAGTTAGGTCACGAAATTTTACAGAGGTGTTAAACACATGGAAATATGAGTTCTGTGAATTTTTGGTAATTTTTGGATGAAGGATGAATATCTGGTGAATTTAATGCTCGGTTTTGGCCAAAAATGGTGAAAAATAGTTAAATATCATGAAAAATTCTGGAAAATTGTGGATAAGCTTTTCCTATCATGTATAAGTCACACACAAAATTTGAGGTCCGTTGGAGAAGTCTAAGTAGGCTTTTCGGTTAAACGAGTTCTAGGGATTTCTAGCTCGGTTTTAGTAAAACTGGCATTTAAAAGAAGATTTTGGTTTTGGAAAAATTACAGGGGACTATGTGGATAGCAGGGGACATCCAGGAGAAATTTGGGATTTTTCTAAGATCGTTTGGTATTTACGACATATTTAGTGTTTAAATGGTGTTTAAAAATAGATAAGTAAATTTTAAATATAAGAATTAATTCTGGGAATATTTTTATAAAATTCCCCACTGTTAAAAAGTGATTTGTGCAAAATTTCAAGATCCGAGAGTAAACGGACATTTATTTGTGCTAAATGGAACTTAAAAACAAACTTTTAAAGCTTAAAACGAGTAAACCGGCAAAGTTCGCCTAAGCGAGCAGACTGGTGTATAAAAACCTTAAAAATGGACTATTTTCATATAACTGAGTTAAACAAGTAAAAATGAATCATCCGAAAATAAGTCGGATGATTTGGGTATTTTTAATCGATTTTAACGGTTTCCGGTACGCCAAAGACGGAAACGAGTCCCGCGGCCAATCGGGACGTCTAAACCGAGCTATAATTTCACATTTTGAATTAAATTATCAGGCAACCACTATTTTCGGGTCGTGTGTGACCAAACTCATTTTTGAAACAAAAAAACGGATATTCGTGCTAGGCACGCAAAACGAGAAAACGACTAATTGAAATTGTGACCATGGAACTCTAAACGACATCACAATCTGAGTCCGGAGAAGTATTTCTGGGTTAACATTGCCCCCGGAACAGGTACAGTACTGGGTTAACAGTGTCCCCAGATGTACCGATTGATAAGGTTAAAGATTATATAAACAATAATTGTATAATAACGATCGTAGGGATCATATTACAGATTGGACGTGTTAATTGATAATGATTGTCGTTACCTGCTTGCATGTGCTAAGGTGAGTTTCACGGGCCCCTTTTTACTGAAATGTTTTAATTATTTTCCCGGGGCGGAAAGCATGTTTCTATCAAAATGTTTAAGTACATGCTGATCGCATGGAAATAAATGTATTTATATAATGTTTATTGTACGGGAATCGTACGGTAATGTATTAAAATGGTAATTGTCTGAGTTATTAATATTGTAAGGTCCCGCAACAGTGTTCTGGGTTAACAGTGTCCCCAGTGGTTATTGGAAGTGTGCTGGGTTAACAGTGTCCCCAGAGGTTATTGGAAGTGTTCTGGGTTAACAGTGTCCCCAGAGGTTATTGGAAGTGTTCTGGGTTAACAGTGTCCCCAGAGGTTATTGGAAGTGTTCTGGGTTAACAGTGTCCCCAGAGGTTATTAAAGGTGTTTATGGGTTAACAGTGTCCCCAGATAATAATATATTATGATATGGATTTATCATGGTTTACAAAAATTGTGAAACTCACCAACTATTCGTAGTTGACCCGTTTTCTCACATGCTTTTCAGGTACAACTAAGATAAACTGATTGATTACGTGCTAAGTGCTTGATGTGTGTAAGGTTTGCGTGCTGGACGTTAGGATACATTATAACAGATAGAATTATGAACCGTATTGTATGATGTGTGTATCACCTAGACGGTAATGAAAGACGAGATAATGTAATTTTGAAGTATATTAATGCATTCGGTTTTCTTTATAAACAATGTGGTTGATATCAGTGGTGTCTGTCGCATCCCGTTTACGTTTCCGCTGCGGTTACGGGGTGTTACATACACTGACAGTGATTATGATGGGTGTACATGAGCAGGAAATCAACCTCAAGTGGATGTCAACTCTTAGGAAACAGACTGGTGTCATGGCAGTGCAAGAAGCAGACTACAATATCAATCTCAACTGCTAAAGCTGAATATATTGTTACATCTGCTTGTTGTGCACAAGTTCTCTAGATTCAAAATCAAATGTTGGTCTACGTTTTGAATTTTCTAAATACCCCTATTCTAATTGATAACACTACTGTTATACTCATTGTGAAAAATCCTCTGCAACCCTCAAAGACAACACACATTGAAATCAGACATCATTTCATTAGAGACTATAATGAGAAGGGTTTAATATAAATGAAAAGAGTTGAAATTAGTGACAACTTGGTTGACCTATTCCCCAATCCACTGGATAAAATAAGATTAAACTTTCTATTAAATGCCTTAAGAATGGCAAATTCTAATGAAGTATGATTGATGATATGTGAGTATGCTTAAATTAATATTCTTGCTTGTATGTGTTTGTGTGCTTCCATTGTGTGCTTAAATGACTATTTTGCCTATTTTCTTGCATTTATCTTTATGTGTGTACCATTTATGTTTCATCATATTTGTGAATTCTAAGCCTTTAATTTAAATAAGTTTACATGTTTATGTTCTGAAATGACTATTGCTTATTCTTATGTGATTTATGAATGCTAATCATGTGAGTAATACTTAACTAATTGCATATGTGTTTGCTTTTGTGTGAGTAATGATAAACGAAAAATCTTTGAAAAAAGAGTTTGAATATGTTTATAAATGGTGTGTCAGAATGAAAAAATCTAAAACAAAGTCTTCTAATATAGTCAAATGTTTTGATTAAATCCAAAAATCTTTTGGTGATTACAAGATAGAAATGATAAGATTATTTAATTTTATGTTCTGTAGAAGCATGAAAAGTAGTTCTAAACTGATTATTCAGTTAAAGGCTTTGAAGAAGCCTAACATGTTTTTAATGGAAATGTGATCCAACTTTTTGGAAAATGATAAAAAAAATTGACTATTTACACCAAACTTGTGGATCGATTAGGCTAAAATGACTATTAGTGTAGTTATTAATATGTATGGTAGTTTTCCATGATGTGTAAAATCTGATGTGATATAAAAATAAAGTATTGCTTAACTTAATGTGGATATACATTTTGAAGAAGTATGCATGTTTCTAGATAAATCTCACCAATGATATGCCAAAAGGTAATTAATCATTCTTACACAAGCCTATTGGTGTTTGGTCAACCCAAAAATGAAGTAATTTTACACATACAATGTACAAAACGTGTGTTAATTAAAAACTATCAACCAATGTTGATAACAATACAAACTTGAAGGATTACAACTAGAATTACAAAGGTGGGCATCAATGTAAGTCATAAACACCTTGAATGTAAGGCATGTAAGTTCGTATTGCGTGTCATGTAAGTCCAACGTTCAACCTCAAAAGATTAAATATTTAAAATGAAAAAGATTCCAGATAGTTTGAAAGATTTTTGTTTTGTCATTAAAATGGAATTTGACAAAGCATCAGGGGGTTGAAGTCAAATTGGGGTGATCTGGAGAAAGCTAAATTAGCTTTAAGGAGAGATATGAGACATCATAAGTCCATAAGTGTGGTCCATTAAATATTAAGAAAAAACTGAATCTAAATAATATCACTGATGCAATGAAAATCATGCCAAGTTTAAGAAATACATGCTATTAACCTGCCTAATATGCCACAATAATGTTGAACATGAAATATTGTGAAGTGACTTATTTGATATGATCCCAAGTTGAGATCCTTCCCAAAAGGAAATTGTTTTATATGGATAAAACTAATATTTGATCTCTTTTCACCATTTGTGTTTAAACTTTGAATCACAAAAGTGTTAAAATGTCCATTTGTGTTTAAAGTTTGAGTGTTTTTTAAACAATTGTTTATGCTAAAACTGTGTTTTTGCATATTTGAGTCATTCAAGTATGATTTATGACTTATAAGTGTTTTCTAGTATACTTCATGCTCTTCGAGCATACTATGTATATTTGAGTAAACCTTTGTTCATGATTGATTATCCTAATACTTTCAAGAATACTTTGTGCTTTCGAGTATACATTTGTGCTTAACAGTATGTCTATGTGCTTCCGAGTACACTTGCAAATTTACACGTAACCTTTGTTCTTCAAGCATACTAATTATGTATTCAAACAGGTTAACTCTTTACTTGTTTATTCCATCTTTTTCTATGTACGATTAGAGCTTAAGCTTGACAAGCAAATTTCATAACTTTGTTACTTCGAGTAAGAACTGACATTTAGAAATACTTCGAAGTTACCTTTATCGAAACTTCATTGATCTCAAGTAAAGTAGTGTGCTTGATATTATGTACTTGGTTGTGATGCTTGTGATTAGTTTCTTGAGTAACATTGTATTCTCGAGTATGCTATATTCATTACATTACTTGTTTTATGTCTAATACTTTAATATAAACGAGTATACTTGCATTCGAGTAAACTTGTATCTAAGCATACCTGTGTTTGACAGCTTGCTCAAGCAGACTTTGTGTTTGAGTTTGAAAGGTTTTGGGTTGTTTGCTTGCACAAAATGACAAAATACATTTAAAACCCACTTTCAAACCAAAAGGAATAATATAAAATGGGGACTTAGAAGTTTTTCTTTCACTTTTCCCTCTTTCCACTATTGTATTATATCTACCCGTGCCCTAGAAATCGAATAGTTGCTCTTACAATCTACTTATATTCTTATTTTACAATTCCGACTTGGTTTAAAATTGTCGAAGAACAGGTTCTTAAAGACTACTTTCTCTTTCCTCAAATTATTCTTAATTTCACGTTCAATCATATTCTCAAATGACTAATTTTGCTTTGAATGTGTTTGTTTGTGAATGTGCAGAATAGATGGCTTACAAATTTGTACCTAAGCACAATATGTGTGTTTTTCAAGTAACTCTGGAGAATCAGCCGGTGGAGTTGATGATTAACTGGCTGAATAACTCAAACCTCCGATTTTCCCTAACATAGGAACCAATCCTATATAAGATCAATGATCAAAATGGGCAAACATTGAAGCCACTATACTTGGGAGAGAAATTGAAATTACAAAGCAGATAATAAGAGACTGATTGCACTTAGATGATGATTTTGATGATTAGTTATCTTATTCTCAAGAGACGCTATTGAGAATATATCAAGAACATATGAGATACCAGGGAAACATCAACTAAGGACAATTTTAGAAAGGCATGTTTCAACTAATCTATAGATTTCTAATACACCATATTATCCATAGTTTATCTTTAAGAAGGGGGCCATGGACTTTATTGAGCAGAGAGCTAGCAAATGCTACTGTTGTTGTTGTATTTAGACAACCCTTCAACTTCTCAAGAATGATTATTGAATGAATGGTCACTAATGCAAGGATATGGAAAAGTGACAACTTTCTATGTATCCCAGATTCCTATAGATCATCTTCAATGCTTTACTTCCAGATTTACCAACTATTATTATTATTTGGTTTGAATTTATTGTGTACATTATGAATTCTGTTGTTGAAACTTATTTATTTGTTTCATTCTTGAGTATGGTTGTTGGCAAAACCCTTAGACTGCCTAGGCTTGTGATGAACTTTTGTTGATGTTGGATTTTGGTTTCGATTTTGTTTTCGTTTATGGATTTATGATCAAGTAAGAGGTTTTTTTGTTATTTATTTAATGCGTGTGTGTTCTTAGAGTTGATTGATGAGTTTTTATTGTTTCACAGTTTCCTTGGTGATTGTTTGTCATATAATAGGATCATGTTAGGTCATCTACTGTGTTTTTGACTAGTTTGTGGTTGATATGCATTAAAACCATAAAAAGGATATTAATTAATCAATTAGATATAAGGGTACTTCTAATCTAAATAGCTGTAAGGTGATAGATTATGTGATAGATCTTGATTGGTTAAGTTGCTAGATTTAGTTCTCTGTAAAGAGTTTGTCTAAGTTTGATTTATCAGCTTTGTCTATCTAGTTGAGTGAGTTCATTATACCACCTTTGATTTTCGCACTGTAAGGTAGGATTTCATATAAAGGTACTTATCATAAAATAAATTAGCGACCGTAAGCGAGTCTAATTAAACAGGTATTTTTAATAGCTTAATAAGGTTTCATAGGTGTCTCTTCGAGAAGGGTCGAGGGTCCTGTTCGGTTTCCCATTAATAGAATACTTTAATATCATGGTTCCATAACTTAGAATTTTCCTACCATTTGATAATTGATGCATTAGGGTTCTAGCCTAGGTGGTAACTTGCCATCTCTAAGTTAATTCTGAGTTTAAGTCGTCTTTAAGTCATAGTAATTAATTTAATATTAGTTTTTAGTAACCTCCCCCCCCCCAATAATAATAAATAATTATTTGTGCCTGTAGTTAAGTCTATTCTAGTTAATTTACGTAATTTAAAAAGTCTTTGGGTTCGATATCCGGACTTACTTAGCTATACTAGAGTCGACCGTTTCACTTTCTGATTAGTAGTTTTAGTTAAGTTAAGAATCTAGAATTATTACTTAGTGTCTAGATTAATATAATTTTAGTTAATAATTTTATAACTACTTTTAGCACACCAGCAGTTCAAATAGCACTTTTGCAAATTCAAACCCTTAAATCAAAAAGGTCTGAGGTTGAGAAGACCTCAGATGCACCAAAATAGGGGGAGAATGATGTTAATGGTGAAAATTCTCTTGACAAGATCAGTCAGATGTATGAACAAAGTGAAGAAGATCCTGAACAATCATAGGCGTTGAACTTAATTGAAAATGTGTATGGAAAAAGGAGATTATTACTGAAGTAGAAAAGGTTGAAGAGAATGATGTTGCCATGGATATGGATGATGTTGTGGAAGAGGATGTGAATGATGTTGTGGAAGATGATGTGGATGTTGATCCAAATTTTAAAGCAGGTTTGGAAATCTTGTATGGAGATCTTGATGATATTACACCACTACAAACAACTGAGTTGAATGTCAGTAATGATAATTAATTGGAAAAATAGGTTGATGATATTCCACCTCCAATAATTAGAAATATTGGACCCGCACATCCAACTACTAATTATGAAAAGAAGAGGAGGATTAAAGGGAAATCAGTGTCTGAAAATTAAAGCCAATTGCTCCCATTTGATGAAAATGAGCCAACTTCAAATGATTGTATTCTTGCCAATGATGAATTTGTTGTTAAAAACAAGAATTATGCATGAGAAAAGTCTAAGAGAAATGTTTGACAAAGATTTTGTGAACTATATGCTTACAGAAATGGAGTTAGATGAACAAAGACTGATAATGGAGCAGATAGAAATTGAAAATAATCAAGAGAGGAAGCCAGTAAAGAAATTAAAGAAGTGATTTCTCAAGAGATCCTTGAATCTCTATTTTGAAGCAGGTTTGGAAATCTTGTATGGAGATCTTGAAGATATTACACCACTACAAACAACTGAGTTGAATGTCAATAATGATAATGATGTTGTGGAAGAGGATGTGAATGATGTTGTGGAAAATGATGTGGATGTTGATCCAAATTTTGAAGCAGGTTTGGAGATATTACACCACTACAAACAACTGAGTTGAATTTCAATAATGATAATGAATTGGAAAAATAGGCTGATGATATTCCACCTCCTATAATTAGAAATATTGGACCCTCACATCCAACTACTAATGATGAAAAGAAGAGGAGGATTAAAGGGAAATCAGTGTCTGAAAATAAAAGCCAATTGCTCCCATTTGATGAAAATGAGCCAACTTCAAATGATCGTATTCTTGCCAATGATGAATTTGTTGTTAAAACAAGAATTATGCATGAGAAAAGTCTAAGAGAAATGTTTGACAAAGATTTTGTGAACTATATGCTTACAGAAATGGAGTTAGATGAACAAAGATTGATAATGGAGCAAATAGAAATTTAAAATAATCAAGAGAGGAAGCCAGTAAAGAAATTAAAGAAGAGATTTCTCAAGAGATCCTTGAATCTCTATTAAAATTGAAAAATGATGAAGAATTGGAAAATGCTGCAAAAAAAGACCTTGAAGATGTGCTTAAGATTGTAGTGAAAACATTTCAAAAGAATCTGGAAACCGAATTACATGTTGAAGAATAAGTTGAGGAAATAAGCATAAAAAAAGCAACTGAAAAGGTAGTTGAAAATGTGAAAGTGCAAGGGAGAACATGGTATGAAGAAACAGTCAAATACAAAAGAAAAGGAAAAATATATGTTTCCAAGACATTTATTGGTGATAAGTCAGCTGATGATAAGCATGTTGATGTTGATAATCCCATTGACGCGGTACCTTTAAGGCAAGTGTTAATGCAAGTGGGTCCTGACCAGCAAACTGTTGATGAACATGGTCATGAAGAAGAATCTCCAGAGGCTAAATGAAAAAAATAGGATGATTTAAATGCCAATGAGGGAAAAGAATCATCATAGAAAACTAATAAAATGGATAGAGGGAAAGAACCAGAAACCAGTGAAGAACCTTTGAATCCAACACCAATAAGGCATTTCATGCCTGGTGATGAGTTTATGTGTGTACATATTATGATTGATGAATCAGATGAAAATGAGAAGGAGATTTAGAATGAAAAGGTTGATATACCTGATCAAAATATACCTTAAATTGGTGCTTTAGATTATTTTATTGATGTGAAGACAATGATGGAGATGTTTAGAAATAAGTGGATGTTGAACAAGCTCTACCTCAAATTTATATGACTCATCAACATTATGAGAACATTAGAACAAGAATGGAGGAAATAAAGAAAGAAGATCCAAGGATTGCTCTACAAAAATTTGGTATGACTTTTGAAAGCATCAAGGACTCAAATGAGAAAGATCTTGAGTAGTTGCTTAAAAAGAAAAGTAGAGAAGAGAAGGAGAAGAAAATTGAGAATGGAAAACTACTTGAGCAACAAATTGAAATTTTGAAAAGGTATAACTATGGTCCTGAATATGTAAAGAAAATGCCTACAAAGGACATAACAAAATTGATTTTAGCAATAAAAGAAAGAGAAAGAAAAGCTGAAGTAGAAATGGCAAGACAGAGAAAAGAGAGTGAGCAAAAAGAACTTGAAAAAGAGAGAAAAAACCAAGAAGAAATATGGTGGAAATCTGGTTACCTGATTGAACATGGTTGTAGATTTGAGCTTGTAAACTCAATGTCAAAACAAGAAATTGAAGCCAAATTTTAGTTGGTTAAGAAAAAGGTTGACTATGAAGAACATGTGATTGATGAACAACTAAAGAGAGAAAAGGGATGGAAAGACTTGAAGAAAGTTGTACTTTCAAAGATTCAAGAAAATTGGTTGAAAAAATTATTATGTGGAAAAGGAGTAAGTGAAGAAGACTTCAACAACCACACAAACTCCAAAAAGAATAATATGTGAGATTGAGTTGAAGAAGCATAGAGAGGAGACGTTGAGACAAAAATAAGGTACCTCAGAGAAATCAAAACCTTCTCCTTTCAATTCAAATCCTGGAAAGAAAAGAAAATGGGAAGAAGTGAAGGAAGATGAAGTGAGATCATTATCTAAATAAAGACTATATATTTTAAGAAGAATCATGAATGCTAAGGGAATGTCTGATGATAAATTCAATCAACTGTCCGATGCTCAATTTAACAAAATCTATAAAAGGGAATCGAAGAGTTATAATGAATAATTGGATAGGATACAACTGAATCCTCATGAGCATGTTGTTGAAGAATCAGAGCAGAATTTTGACAAAGAAACAATGGAGATAATAAAGATCTTGTTAAAAGGGGGAGAAGGATATATTTCATTTATGAAGAAGACTAAGACAGAAATCTGGAGTTTGTATGAGAATAAAGGGTACTCAAAGAAGTCTTATTCCTCAAGACCATCTGCTTCTAGAGCACTATTCCTAAAACAAGATCTATGGATAGAAGAGGAAAACGTCCATCTTGTGATGTGGACTTACCAAAAGATCTGTTCTATGATGCAAAAACAAACACCTTAAAGGTTTTCATGAAAAGTGGTGCAACAAAGATCATAATTGTTAAAGATGACTTCATAGATTTCAACCTTGAGCAATTGACTGAGATGGCAATTATGATATTATACGACAATCAAAGAAGAGAAACATTTGTAGGAAAACAACAAAATGATCTTTCCAAGTACCTTAGGAATCAACATATTGATGGATTCCCTTTACTCAAAAGAAGAGAAGATTTGACTTCACTGAGGATGAAAAGAAAAGAGGACGAAAGAGCCTAGTGAAATCAGACTATCCAATCTCTTTTTTAGGGGGTCAAAGAAACTAAGCAAACCCTATGTTCCAATGAAAGACTGTATAAAATTGAAGAGGGAGATGCAGATTCCAAGATCAAGGGTACAGACAAATGGAAAAATTGCTAAGATTGTTTATGAAAAGAAGACTAACAATGTTCTCCTGAGAAATTTTGATGGTATGCAGCTAGGGATAATTAAAAACGAATCTGAATTGGAATACCTACATGTGGAAGACTTAACTGACATCATGGAATGGAATTTACCGATAGATCATCCATTTCATGTAGAGATTGATATATTCCAGTAAAGAGCAGCTGCTGTAAGAAATCAGAGAATTAGCAAAGAGAATAAGAAGAATAAAAAAAGAAGATCAGGTAATCAAATTTTGAAAGACTATCTTTGAATTACTTGTAACTTATTTCATGCAGAGATTGATATATTCCAGTAAAGAGCAGCTGCTGTAAGAAATCAGAGAATTAGCAAAGGGAATAAGAAGAATAAAAAAAGAAGATCAGGTAATCAAATTTTGAAAGACTATCTTTGAATTACTTGTAACTTGTTTTAGTTATGTTTATCTATTGTGATTTGATTTGTAATGCCTTAGAGGCAGAATTTGTGCTATGTAATCAATTTCCTTTCATGTAATGTAATTTTACTGTTTTTATGGATTTAATGTATATTTTGAACCAAGTGTATGTAGACCGGATGTGTTTGGGTGCATCTTAGTGTGTTCCAATCTAGGAGGAGATTGTTGGGTCTAAATAATTGACAAGGAAATATTGGAATCTTCTCAACCTCCCCGGAATTTGCTAAGTATGGAACTCGAACAAACTTGGACACTCCGAGCAAGGTATTTACTATTCCGAGCAAGATGTCTTATGCGAGTAAGGTTATCTTTATGCATTTTTCTAAGTGTAAAGCTTCGAGCAAGCTATACTTTGTCGAGCAAGGTTGTTCCTGAATCAAGTATGGTTTGTATCCTAGCAAACACTTGATCAATCAAAGCTTAAACCAAGTTCACAAGTAACCTGGTGGGTCGAGCAAGGATTTAATAAAGAAGAATCTCAAGTATGCTTGAAGGGAGTCTATGGAATTTATACCAACTGTTACTCCGAGCATATTTCAATCGCAATCAAAGCTACAGTACCCGAGTACACTTAGTTTGCTCCAGTAAGTCTAAGTTCAAGATTTAGTAAATTCGAGCAAGAACATGTTTGTTGTGGGATATGTCCGAGCAAAGTTTGGATACATGTAACATCCAGTTTTCTAGCTTCAGTTAATAAAATGAAAATATGAGTTATTATGAGTCGGGCTAGTGTCGGGTTTAATGGATATGGGTTATGGACTTGGGTTATGAAGGAAAGAGGGAAAGACCATGGGCTTAAGCCCATGATTCACAACTATATAAACCTTAAATCACCCATTTTATTCATTTTACACATATTCCATACACCATCAAAACATACACTTAAGCTCTCTCTCTCTCTCTCTAATTTCTCTCCTTTCTCTAGCCGAACCGGGATAGAAAACCGATCCCGATCCAAGGTAATGATAATATGATATTGTATGAACTCAAATCCGTTAGATTTAGTAACGAAACGACGAGCCGACACCTCTAAGCCATTAAAGTCACGAGATCCGGGTGGAATTGGGTATAAACCAAACCTAAGATGAGCTTAGGGGTCACCCTAGCTCAGATCTAGATCGAACGGGAGGAAAAACGGTGAAAACGGTGGAAAACGAGTGAGATCTCGTTTTTCCGGTGAAATCAAAGAATGTCTGACATTCTCTGACCTAATCCTAATTCGTTAACGGAGAGTTAACGAACTAGGGGTAATTCGTTATGTGAATCGTTAGTGAAAGCTTAACGAACTAGTGTTCAAGTTCGTTAAGGAAAAGAAAACGAACTAAACCCCAATTCGCTATGACCATTCGTTAAAAGAGATAACGAATTAGAAGGTTGAATTCGTTACATGGACTGATTCATTATATGGACAGGTTCATTATATGGATTGATTCGTCAAAGGACCAGTTCGCTAGAGGGTCCAATTCGTTACAAGGACCAGTTCGTTATGATAAGCCAATTCGTTAAAGAACCAAGTTACGAACTATAAGTTTAATGGAATTATAGAATGGTCCCTGAACTTAGAAAAAGAATGATTTAATTACAAAGAATCCCTTGGACTTTTAAGTTAGCAAATTAATTAATAATTCAAAATCCTAATGGTAAATGTGTTAAGACAGTTAGTGAAAATAAAAATTTTCAAGCTAGGGGCTCTGCCCCTTGGACTTTTAAGTTAGCTTAACCCCAGCCAGGGGCTCTGCCCCTTGGACCCCGCTAGGGGCTGCCGCCCCTAGAACCCCGCTGCCATGGGCTCTGCCCCCGGACCCCCGTTCATTGAGGGTTATAATTAGACTAGAAACGCGATATGGGTAGTGATAGTTAATTGATACGTGTAATTTTTATACAGTTAGTCGCGCACATCTAAAGAAGGAAATAACTATTGACGGTGAACGTAACAGAGTTCAGGTGAGTTTCTAGCCCTACTTCCTTGTTATGTTTTCGGAGCTGTGTGCATACTCGATATGATAGTTAATACACTTACCTTAAGCGGTAAGTGTATGCTTGGTATGATTTATGTATGATGATTGCTTGACGGTGCGTGAACGATCATCGGATATTGCATGTACCGTCAGGTGGTAATTAAAGATATGATTTATATGATTGATATATATTATGTATGAATGAAGTATGTATGTTATGTATGATACGTATGTTATGGATGCTATGAGATAGTACGTAAACGATCTTTGGATATTACACGTATTATTAACGAAGGTATGTAAAGACAGGTATGTTACAGTTGCACGAAACAAAAGGGCCAGACCCTAATAATATATGTGAGGATGGGGACCAGAACCTAATAATATCTTTGATGATAGGGACCAGACCCTAATAATATCTATGAGGATAAGGACCAGACCCTAATATTATCTGTGATATTGGGGACCAGACCCTTATAATGTATGTGAGGTTATAGGGCGGAAGGCTCTTTAAATATTATGGATAGATATGCATGTAAGGTAAAGTATGAATAAAGTACACACCTTCGGGCATGTGTACAAGTATGTGAACAGATTATATGTTGTATGATTAACTAAAACTCACTCAGCGTAACTGACTTTTAGTATGCATGCAGGTGAGTAGACTGAGGCAGCTCGCATGAGGGGAAGCACATGGCATGGACTTGATGAAGCTTGCATCTCAAGGAAATGTTATGTTATCTTAAAAGATGTAGGTTCCCTGGACGGATCGCACGAGATATCTCGATCAACTCAGGTGCGGAATCCCTGCGTAGATCGTTACGAGTATAGAACACGAATCACACGAACACACGAAACGAACACACGTTATATATTATAACTCAAACACGTGATGTAATAACACTGTTACAGACTCTCGTCCTCACGTTACAAATGAACTCGAACTACTGAAACAAACAACTTCACGATTAACCTAACCAAGCTGTAAGCTAGGTATATAAATACACGACAACTTCGCCTGGCATGTTCAGGCGAAGTTGTCCATAACTTCGCTTGACTAACAAGTTCGCCTGGAAGCGAACTTGTCAGTAACTTCGCTTAAACATACAAAACATAATTAAACATTACAGACTCGATTACATACACTAGACTATGAACTACTGACATTATGCACCAACAGACTCCCCCTTGGCAGTAGCTTCATATCTTGATCTTTAAGCACTTGTCTTGTAATCTTCAATCTTGTATCTTCACGCATGCACTCCTTCTCTAACACAAACTGACACAACTCTTTGATACTTCCTCGCTTCGTCCTTCCAAGCAGGAATATAAAAGATTTTCTTCTCATTGAGCACTTGCAGATCAGCTTGCGATAAGTTTACCAAATGCATCGGATCGTAAACTCTTAGGAGCTCTTGTTCATCCTCGTCTTCCATCACTGCCTCTGCTGTCTCACAATCCACATACCACCACTTTAGGTCTTTAAGCACATCCTTGGGCATAAGCTTCATCGGTACTTCTTTCAAACACCGGACCGGTTTATACTTCATGACCATCCAAGGTTTTCCATCAGCTCTCAAACCTCTATCCTTGTCTTCAACAAGTTTTCCCTTCTGCGGTTTCAACAGCTCAAACTTCTTCTGTTTTATACTCTCTCTCCATACAATTTTCTCAATGACTCTAGCCATATTATCGTCATTTCGATTGATTAACCCCAATCTGGCTAAGTCTTTCACTTCACATTCCGGCAGTGTATTCAACGACCTTAACATTCTTTTAAAATACTGAACGCCGTCATACCGTTTAATCACAAAGAGCTTCAACTGCTCATCATAGATCCAGCAAATAATCCCTTTCTTCGCTTCAGCATAGCCTTTAATATTGTAACTCTTCTTAAACATTGTAGGGACCGCTGGTTTCTTCGTTTTGACGAACCACTGAGCATGGCCTTCCTTCCACCTAGGCTGCTCTTCCCATTCAGTCTCATCGATTACTGTCTCATTACCCATATCTACTTTCTCCACACCTGGAATGTCATGCTCCACATTCTCTTCAACTATTTCACCTTCTTCAACATCTTCTTCAATCACAATCTGAGCTCCAATCTTCTCAATCTCCTCAATTGGCAGCACATCATCCTCAAACAACACATCATCACTAAACATATCATCATCTAATTCTTTCAAAGCATCAATCACATCATCTCCATTTCCTTCATCATCAACCATCACCACCTCATCACCACCAGAACTGCCAGCCGCACCTGCAGACTCCCCCTGAGCTGTGGAAGTCCCAAGAGCTTGAGTAGTTCTTGGCAACTCACCACCTGCACCTTTCGATGCATTGGGATCATCGTCTCTATCATTTCTCTTCTTTGTCCTTAACTCGTCGCCTTTACAGCCTGTCTCCCCCTGAGATGCCAAGAACTCCTTCATAGCATCTATAATTCTCCCATGTTCAACCAGGAGGGACGACTGTAGTTGATTTTCTGCTACTAGGCGTTGAATAGCCTGGGTCTGGACAAGATTCACCCTTGATTGTTCTGCCACGACCCGCTCAAGTGCAGCTATTCTCTCCGAGTCTGAGCGGGTTGCATCGAAATCAAACCTCATGTGAGATGTGTCTTGAGTATACTCAGCAAGGATTTCGAATGAAACCGGGACATCAGAAGCAGCTGTGGACGTAACCGCAGGTGGTATCGTGACCGACAACCATGCAGTTGCAACGACTGTGGACTCTACAAATTGTGCAACCACCTCTGAAGGAGTAAGAGTTGGAGGTGGTAAAGACACAATCTCCGGAGTCGTCAGCTGGATAGTAGTGATTGGGATGCCAAAAGCTGATGATGTAGCCACCACGGGAACATCCGCGGCGCTTAAACCTGTGACCTGTAGGGATGTAGGAACAATCGACATACCTGACAGTGCGGGCGGAGCGAAACGTACAACTCTTGAAGTCTCTCCAGCTCCCATACCTGCACCTGTCCTTTCCCGTCTTGAACGTCTAATCAACTTGTGAATATCCTCTTCTTCTTCTGACTCGCTATCATCAACTGTCCTCTTTCTCTTCCCAAATGTTCTCTCTTGAGTCACCAACATCCTTCTCGCCTCATCCATAACATTATCAAGATCTGAGTCAGCCACCGTCGTAGCTGCTCTAGTAATACGCACAGTCGAGACACGTTCAACTGGGATCTGAACGTTCTCCTCTGGATCCACCCGATCCATATCGAAGAATCCTTGACCTCCGAATTCTGCATCAAGGTCCACTTCCTCCTCCGGTGACACAACAGGAGCAGCAGGTATAGCTTGAGATGCTCCTGCCTGTTGTGGTGCCGGGTCTCTGTACTCATCCCCACGAGCTGGCACATACCCCGGGTTTATTAAGTACCCAAAGAGTGGAGTATGCCTTGGACGCAGTTCAGGCTTGCTCCTCGCACTGGATGTTCGGCATTGAGCGAAGATACGTTTGCTCACACTCTCCACGTATCGTATTGGACGTCGTTGAGGCAACGTGGGAGCAACATGATTCAAGATCATCTGAATGAATCTTGGATACATGATGAACCTCTCACGGGCCATCGCTCTTCTCTGTCTATCGATCTCGTAAAAGACCATCTGACTAAAGCTATAACGTTTGTTATAAGTCAGAGCAGTCATTGCTGACTGCATGGTCGCACCCATACCATCAGTGCCCGCCTTCCTCCCAGACATGCAGACAATCATTACGTGCATGAGGAAGCGCCACTGATCAAGCAGGAAACCCTTCCTCCGTTGTGTATCGCCCAATGGACCAGAATAGCCCATTCGTAGAAATGCTCCATCGCGGAACGGAGCAACAAACTTTGTAGGGTCATCCCTAGTCTCCTCTCCAAAACATAAAGCCACCCGTATTTGTTCAGAAGAGAACTGAACTTCTTGATTGTTGACGGTTGCTCGCATAACCGGGGGCTCAACGCGGCAATCGTATTCCACTGTCTGCCAGAAATCCTCAATATTGGGTAAGGAAATCGGCAGAGTCGTAGTGATTGCGTGGAATATCCTCGAGCGAAGGAGGAATGTGATTATCTCGCGGTAATCCTCCACACCACCCGCTTCCGGATCTAAGGTGATGAACATGTTGTGACCCAGGAAGAATTGCCTCTGATTATCTCCGTCATCTCCTCCAGCACCTCCAGCACCGGCAACAGCAGCCATATCTGCAACAAACGAAGCAAGTTAGATAAACGTTAAGGTATAACACAAGTTCGCTTGTTACCATGAGCGAAGTTGTGATAAAATATGTATCGGCGAAGTTAAAGTTGGGGCGAAGTTGGGAACAACTTCACTTCAGCTTTAAGTTCGTCTAATAACTGATAAGTTAAAAAGGTCCAGGCGAAGTTAATGTTAACTTCGCCTCACCACAACATCGCCTCAGGCGAAGTTTAGACCCAGGCGAAGTTACGGATAACTTCGCCCAAACCTTAAGTTCGCCTGAATCTGAATCGGCGACAGTAAGGATTTCGAACGACGTGCAGTTGGCGATTTTAACGATTGTGGACTCCGTAAAACTCGATTTTATGATGGTCTAGACGTTCAGGTTGTTCACAACCACGTAAAAACAAGTTTGAAAAACGGTTTCAAAAATCCGACGGTCCGAGGTTTCGTAACGGTTCGACACGACCTTAGATAAACAAGAAAGAACATGTGTTATACGATATGTCGACACCACGAACCTTGAAACGTAACGGAAACTGAGAAAAAGAACAAAGATGAAATCGACGGACAAGATCGCTTGTTTATGAGACAAGTTCGCTGGAATTTTCGGAATAAGTTCGCTGATATTTGAGAATAGTGAACAAATGACCTTTGAAAATCCATATATAGGGGCGCTGTTATACAGGCGAAGTTACGGTTAACTTCGCCTAGGCGAAGTTATTCACAAGTTCGCCTGTTTAACAACTTCGCCTATATTTACAAAATCAAACCTTATAATTCGAAAATTTTGCACTTAAGTTCTAAAACTTCCCTTTAAGAATTAAATGACACGATCAAGTCCAACTAACCAGATACAAAATTATAAAACTACCTAAGTACAAGAAACTTTTAAAAATTAAAGTATAAGGGATCAAATTTCAGTCTCGATAGGGACTACTACGTTTTAGAAAAGATCCGAACAGAAATCATACTAATTACGTGACTGTCACATAGATCCGTGTTTAGCTGTATTATGACATAAAGAAACAGGTTGTAAGCAGGTAAATAACTTAAGATGGTTTTCATCATTTCTGTGATACGAGTTAGGTTCAATTATGCCTCAAAATTTAAGTGGGCAACAACTCAGAGATTATGATGCCTCCTATCTATTCTCAAAGCATATTTGGCTTTCCCCAAGTCACCCCGAATTGACCTCGACCCATAGTGTCTGATTAAGTTTGTAAGTACTCTTCATCTGCTTCCCGTTCTCTTTCTTACTCCATGATTGAGAAGTCTTGACATTTTCAGCTCTAGAATGTTTTCATAACTCATAATTATTTTTTTTTTTTTTTATGATAAACATTTACATAGACTTCAGAGTAGTAAACAACTGCAAGTCCCGAATCTGGATCACTGCAGTTTCTTGAAACGCTATCTTCACGGGAATCAGAACACTTACGGGCTCGTGTATGACTGGGTAATCGCTTTTCTGCCTATCATTCGGAAAGATATATATGAAGACATGCAAAACTCGTAAGGAGTTTCCACGTAAAATCAAGTAGATTTAGTTTGTATCACATCTACTTTTACGCACCATAAAAAGCTACCATGACATACAATAACTGTCCTAAAGCCTTTTAAGCCTAATAACTTCACTAGTTAAGTACACAGAATCAGTATATTTATCATTTTCCAAGGTTGGATCAATTTTCTGTTAAACATAGCAAACGAACTTCTTACGAAGTAGCAGACTTGAAAAATAATTTCATTTCCCTTTTAAAAATTTTAACATTAATCGCCCCGACCAAAACAAAGTCTTCAGGTAAACGGCTATCCCGAAGATCCAATGGATCAGCTGGACCGACCACATACTAGTATGTGTCCTTCTAACTAAGTATGATCGACTAATTTTAAGCGAAAGAATGAAAACTCATCATAAACCGCCCCGGTCACTTTCAGTCCTTTGGTTAGTGGCTATCCTCAAATTCTACAAGTAGAAAATGAGGACCAAAACATATCCGAAGACAAGTCCTTCAAACTGAGGCAACCGACATATTTTTAAGCGATAGTGACGTTTTTTTTTTTTTTTTTTTTTTTTTTAGATATAACATGAAAAGCATGGTTACTCGGGATTGATCATCCCATTCAGCTCGATAAGGTTTTGAAATCTTGTTTTGTCAAACGCTTTAGTATAAAGATCAGCGAAATTATCAAGCGTATCCACCTTTTCAAGCACAATCAGTTTCTTCTCAGTACAATCCCGTATAAAATGATGACGTATGTCAATATGTTTAGTTTTACTGTGCTTCACGGGATTGTTAGTTACTGAGATAGCAGCTGTGTTATCAATGCAAATAGGAGTAAGTAAGAAATTCAGACCATAGTCGCGCAACTGTTGTTGAATCCAAAGAACCTGGGAGCAGCAGTTGGATGCTGCCATGTATTCTGCTTCACAGGTTGAAATTGCGACCGAAGTCTGTTTCTTGCATTGCCACGACACCAATCTGCCACCAAGAAACTGACATCCTCCAGTTGTTGACTTCCGACTCTGATTGCACCCTCCATAATCAGAATCTGTGTAAGCGACTAGCTCCAAGTCTCCTCCTCTCGGGTACCACAACCCCAGCTTCGGTTTGCCCTTGAGATACCTCAGTATCCTCTTCACACCCTTCAGATGAGATTCTTTTGGGTTTGCCTGAAAGCGTGCACAAAGACAAACAGCAAACACTATATCAGGCCTAGAAGCAGTTAAGTACATTAAAGAACCTATAATAGCCCGATATTGAGTTGGGTCCACATCTGCATCACCGTCTGACTCAGCACCCAATTTGTGATTGACGCAGATTGGAGTGTCGAATGGAGTGCTATCCTCCATCTTGAAGCCTTTGAGCACATCATGGACATACTTGGTCTGATGAATGAACATCCCATCCTTCTTCTGATCAACCTGCAATCCTAAAAAGAAAGTTAGTTCACCCATAGCACTCATTTCAAACCTCTTTTTCATGACGGCCTCAAAATCTTGACACATGGAGACTCTTGATGCAGCAAAGATAATGTCATCCACGTAGACTTGCACCAGCAGGAAGTCGCTTCCATCTCTCTTCAAGAACAACGTGCTATCTATCTTCCCTCTTTCAAACCCATTTTCAAGCAAGTAATCTGATAAAGTTGAATACCAGGCACGAGGTGCCTGATGTAGTCTATACAATGCCTTGCTTAACTTGTACACGTGATCAGGAAAGTCTGGGTCAGGAAAACCCGGAGGTTGCTCAACATACACTACCTTATCAACTTTCCCATTCAGAAACGCACTCTTCACATCCAACTGAAATACCTTCATCTTCTTATAAGCAGCGAACGCCAAAAACAATCTAATGGCTTCCAACCTTGCGACAGGAGCGAACACTTCATTATAATCAATCCCCTCTTGTTGATTAAAACCTTTAACGACTAGCCTCGCCTTGTTTCTTATGATAATCCCTTTCTCATCTCTCTTGCACTTAAACACCCATTTTGTGCCTATCGCATGCACATGCTTCGGTTTTTCAACCAAAGTCCAAACTTCCAGTTTCTTGAATTGAGCCAACTCTTCTTGCATAGCTTCGACCCACGAGCTGTCCTTGAGAGCCATTTGATAATTCTTCGGTTCAATCTGGCTGATAAAGCAGGTGTACAAGCATTCGTTGATTATCCCTGTCTCCTTGATGCTTGTGTAAACACAGGTGTGCTCATTCAAGCTACGTCTTGTTTGTACACCGGAGGACACATCACCAATCACATTCTCCAAAGGGTGATCTTTATGAATTCTCGTGGTCGGAACAGAACCAACATGCAAATTGTCTTCCAAGTTAGAAGAGAGCTCGTCAATGGTTGTTTCATGCTGAGAGTGAAATGGATTGAAAAATTCTTCTTCAGTCGAGGTAGCAGGGGTATCGACAGCATTTGATGAGGAAGGTTGACATTTATCGATCAGCTGTCTTTGCAATAGGTTTTCTTCCTCATCAAGGATCATCTTCGTAGCAACTCTCTCTTCTTCTTCAGCAATATCCAAATACGGTATGTTAAAAGACTTAAAAAGTTTAACATAGTCGAAAAACTCAGCAGGTCCGTTGCTTGGTTTTGGCGGTTGGTAACTTGTGATATCGGTGTTACACACCACCTCAACCTTGCTGGTCGATGTATTAAAGACACGTCTGTTGGGAGTCCCAACAACATAACCGACTAAGATTCCTTCATCGGCTACTTCACCAAATTTAGAATTTGTCTTTAAAATCGAACAATGGGACCCGAATGGTTCAAGACCACTCAAGTTGGGCTTTCTCCCATGCATAAGCTCATAACACGTTTTACCAAGTCTTTTAACAGTTAAGACTCTATTCAGAACATAACAGGCTGTAGCAACAGCTTCAGCCCAAAACACCACAGGAAGCTTCGAATCAGCCAGCATTGTTCTGGCTCCTTCAATTAATGTTCTGTTCTTCCTTTCAGCCACTCCATTCTGTTGCGGTGTATACGGAGCGCTGTATTGGTGTTCAATCCCTTTCTGAAGGTAGAAGATCTCCATCTCAAAATTCTTGAACTCCGTTCCATTGTCACTCCTGATGAACTTAACCCTTTTATCCATAACGTTCTCAACTTTGGTAATCAAATTCTTCACCATCTGAGCCGTTTCGTCTTTTGATTTCAGGAAATATACCCACGAATATCGTGAGTAGTCATCAGTGATCACCAAGCAATAAGAAGTACCTCCTAGACTTTTTGCATTCACGAGACCGAAGAGATCCATGTGAAGCAACTCTAGAGTACTGACAATAGAATTGACCTTCTTGGTGTGATGGGATTTCTTGTGCTGCTTTCCCTTCTTGCACGCTATACATTTATCTTCAAAATTGAAATTCTTCAAGGGAACGCCCAGCACAAGTCCATTCTTGACAATGTTGTTCATCTTCCGAAGATAAATGTGCCCCATTCTCCTATGCCACAATTCGGACTCCGATTCGCTCGCTTTTGTCATAAGGCATGATTCTTCCGTGGCCATTTCAGTCGACCTCATATCCATAATATATGTATTCCTTTCACGTGGAGCCTTCATCACAATCCACTCCTCTGGTATCTGAAAACCAGGTTGCAACACAATCGCCTCATTCTTTGTAAAATGAACGGTGTACTCCTTATCACAGATCTGCGACACACTCAGCAGATTGTGCTTCAATTCTTCTACAAAGTTAACTTTCTCCAATGTCATCTTTCCGTTCGACACCGTTCCCATTCCTGTAATCTTGCCTCCACTTTCACCGGCAAAGCTCACTCTCCCTCCTTGAACAGGTTTCAAATCGTGTAACAAGTATTTGTTACCCATCATGTGCCGGGAACAGCCGCTATCTACAACCCAAAGATTGTTGGCAGCCCTGTTCAACTGTTCCTGCACAATAAAGCAAAAGATTAGAATTTAGGGACCCAAGACCAATTGGTCTTGGATCTATACATCCCAAACTTTGGCTTTCCAAAGTTAGTCTCTGGATAATTCCTGTAAGTCCTATTAGGATATCTCCTTGAAGATTGATTGTGAGGCCTTCCAAACCTTTGTGAATTGAAAGAATTATAGCTTGTGGTTTGGTTATTAGCAGTGTAAAACTGAGATTTGTTTCTATGAAAACCTGAATTAGTCACATTTTTGAATTTTGAATGGTTTTCATTTTTAGCAGCATGATTATTACTATTAGGCTTATTCTCAGTTTTAGTAGGCCTTACACCTCTGAATCGCTGCTTCAGAGGGCAATCTGCAACAAGATGTCCTAATTGATTACACCTAAAACAACACCTATGCTCAACTTTTTTATCAACCGGTGTTTTAGATGTCGAGGCTTTATTAACGCCCGTTCGTCTCACATATGGTGGGACGTACGGGTTTAGTGGAGTACTCTTTTTATTTGTCTTATCTTTCTCTCCACCATTGGGTAATACCACCTCCTCTTTTGCCTTACCAGACTCGGATGACTTATCCGAATCCGATGAGACTGGACTTGGATCAGAAATTTTAACACTTGAAATAGGCGAACTTGTTTCGCCTCCACTAACATTTGGTTCTTTACAAGTTACTTTAACTGGTACTGTCTGAGCAACCTCAAAGTCAACAGATTTCTGAACACTAGGGTTAAAAGTGTAATTGTGATTATAAGGTGGTGGAACCTCATGATAACCGATTCCTCCTCTCTTAGCAGAGGAACCTTGATCACTAACAAGGTGATCAAGAATAGCAGAGGAATTTCTGAACTGCTCTAGTTTTCTATTCAGTTCCACCACTTTTACCTGGTGATCAGCAATCTGTTTTTCTCTATCAGCAATTAGTTTGGTTTTTTCTTCCAAAACTTCATAGCTTAAATCAATCACTTCAATTTTTTCAGCAAGTTTTGTTTTTAGACTTTTAACATCTTTTTCACAGGCTTTTATTTTGACTTTATAGCTATTTTCTCTTGCTTTTGTAAAATGATGATCTTCTTTTAGGGTTTTAAATTCAGCATCCAACCTAACATACTGATCAGTTATAGTTGCTAATAGCTCGGACAAGTTTTCACATTTAGAACATATAGGTTTAGAACATACCTCGGAGAGCTGGTCATTAACATCTGCCATAAGAGCTTTTTCTTCTCCGGTAACCTTCTCATTTTCTTCAGTTTCAACCTTCGCCGAATTTGCCTGCTCAAAAGTTTCTTTAGAATGCAAGTTCCAGTTGTATTCTCCATCTCCTCTGGAAATCATTGCACTATAATCTTTAGAACCCCCACTTTGCTGTGTAGACCTGCTCTGACTTCGTTCCACATGCTCATTCCTGCATTCCTTTGCAAAGTGACCGTTTTGCTGACAATTGTAGCATCTCACCTTCGTCTTGTCAAACCCTGGCTTTCCACCGACAAACTTTCTCCATGTCTTTCTCATAAACCGCTTCACTCTTCTTACGATCATAGCCATCTGCCATTGCAGATCCATTTCCTCCAGATCATCAGCATCAATCTGGTCATAATCTTCATCCAACATAGCTGGATCAACAACCTTCCCTTGAATGTAGTTCTCATAGGAAGCAATAAAAGAAGCATAGAGACCAAACTGCTCTTCAGCAGACTTGACACTCATAGGCATCTTGGAGTAGTTGTTGCTGGGAATACTTGGAGAGCAACTACTCTTGCTTACCTGGGGTTGAGAACCACTCGATCCACCTGCTACATAGCAAACATCACCATTTGTGTTGACTGACACATGACCCTCATGTGATGAGTTTGCGCCCGACTCTCCCTTCGAGTAGTAGGCAGCAGATTCAGTCTTCGATCCTGAGCTAGTGTTGACTTTAGCTCCATACATACCTGGATCTTGAACCTGATCCATAGGTGTCTCTTTTCTGACCATGTTAAGCTCAAAGGTTCTGAGCTTGTTGACTGCCGTTTCTAGATCATATGTGGGAAAGTCTTTGTCTTCCCTCATCAGCACAGTGTACATCTCCCATTTTGGTGGGAGAGCATCTAGAAGCTTCTCAACTATTTCTTCTTCTCGGTAGGAAATTGAATAGTTTCTCAATTCAGTCATCAGATGGTAATATCGAGTAATAATATCATCTAAAGATTCATTCTTCAAATACTTGAAGACTGAGAACTGGGTTTTGAGCAATTTTATCTTTGAAGCACGGATTCCTACATTCCCTTCAAATCTGTTCTCAAGAGCTTCCCAAAGCTCTCTTGCTGACGTGTACTTTCTAAACGTATGAAGGATCTCTTGTGGAAGAGCCATAGTAATAGCAGCATGAGCCTTGCTCTCGGCCTCATACATCTTTTTCTCTTCTTCTTCCATTTTGCTATATTTTTTGATTTGATCACGACCTTCATACTCCATAACTGGTGGAATATAACCATCCTGGATGCATACCCACATCTTCGCATCCTGGTATTTGACGTATTGTATGAACCGATCCTTCCATGCAACGAAATCGGTTCCCTTCAGCAACCTTGGGGCCTTAGTAGCTGACCCTGCTTCTACTTCCATCTTTACTAACTCAGAGATGTTAATTGACGACATCTTTCTCGAAAACAAAGAAACCCGAAAAAAATCAAAAAATCAAAAAATTTTCTAAAAAGTACTGTAGGCGAAGTTACGGATAACTTCGCTTAAGCCTTAACTTCGCCGCTGATTAACTTCGCTGAAGAACTTCGCAGATGATTAACTTCGCTTAAGGTAAGCGAACTTAGGAGGTAGGCGGAGTTGTAGAGAACTTCGCTGAGTTAGGCGAACTTGAGAAGGTAGGCGAAGTTGTGGATAACTTCGCTTAACCTTATATCTTCGCCGAAACCCTACGTATCCTGACGGCAACTTCGCCTGATGAACACAGACGTTTTTGCAGATCTGAAATCTGGATTTTACGAGGTTTTTGACGGTGCAAAGGCTTGAATACGATGGTACGAGGTAAGATTGACTCAAAAACACAAAAAACACGTCCCGCGAATAGTCGAAACGGGACGATTTCTACACCCGCGGAATATCACGCACCACACAATCGAGCAAATGCTCTGATACCAATTGTAGGTTCTCTGGACGGATCGCACGAGATATCTCGATCAACTCAGGTGCGGAATCCCTGCGTAGATCGTTACGAGTATAGAACACGAATCACACGAACACACGAAACGAACACACGTTATATATTATAACTCAAACACGTGATGTAATATCACTGTTACAGACTCTCGTCCTCACGTTACAAATGAACTCGAACTACTGAAACAAACAACTTCACGATTAACCTAACCAAGCCGTAAGCTAGGTATATAAATACACGACAACTTCGCGTGGCATGTTCAGGCGAAGTTGTCCATAACTTCGCTTGACTAACAAGTTCGCCTGGAAGCGAACTTGTCAGTAACTTCGCTTAAACATACAAAACATAATTAAACATTACAGACTCGATTACAGACACTAGACTATGAACTACTGACATTATGCACCAACAAAAGACAAAGTTTTATGTTTAAATGATTTGAATGCTCGTTGAGACAACAATTAATGGTTAAGTAATGTAATGTTTGAATGTTTTTTTAATATTCCGCGAACGTATTTATTAACTCTGATATTTAGAACTATGTTAATGAGTAAATCCAACGTCCATAGTAGGGAACCGGTAACGGGGCCTTCCAATACATTAAGAAGATTAAAGTCTGCTTGGGAGGAATATTTTCTTATGAAAATATTCCAAGTAAAGTCTACACAAAGAATGCTCCGAGAACACTCATTGATTACCAGGTCTACTCGAAAACGGATTATGTTTACTCAAAGACATGTTCTGACACTTGTGTTTATTTTGAATATGTTTTGTTATTATTAGGGTTTCTAGAATGACTGTCGGGGTGCCTATAAATAGAAATATACGTCTCATTGATGGGACACGGCCCTTTAGCACACCTTTCAAGAACTTATTGATTATTCTCTCATAGGGCATTCTTCTAAGTGTAAAGCTTCGAGCAAGCTACACTTTTTCGAGCAAGGTTGTTCTTTAATCAAGTATGGTTTGTATCCTAGCAAAGACTTGATAAATCTAAGCTTAAACCAAGTTCACAAGTAACCTGGTGGGTCGAGTAAGGATTTAATAAAGAAGAATCTCAAGTATGCTTGAAGGGAGTCTATGGAATTTATACCAAGTGTTACTCCGAGCATAGTTCAATCGCAATCAAAGCTACAGTACCAAGTATATTTAGTTTTGCTCCAATAAGTCTAAGTCCAAGATTGAATAGATTCGAGCAAGAACATGTTTGCTCACGGGATATGTCCAAGCAAAGTTTGGATACATTAAGAAGATTGAAATCTGCTTGGGAGGAATACTCTCTTATGAAAATATTCCATGTAAAGTCTACTTGAAGAATGCTCCGAGCACACTCGTTGATTACCGGGTCTACTCGACAAAGGATTATGTTTACTCGAAGACCTGTTTTGACACTTGTGTTTATTTTGAATATGTTTTGTTATTATTAGGGTTTCTAGAAAGACTGTAGGGGTGCCTATAAATAGAATGATACGTCTCAGTGATGGGACACAGCCTTTTAGCACACCTTTTGAGAACATACTGATTATTCTCTCATAGGTCGCCGCACCTGACTTTCTCACCTAAAACCCCAAAAGTTTTTCGCTGTACGTTTATGACTAATTAATATGATGGAAATCTTTTGAGTTGATTGTGTGTCTTTCTTTTAGTATACTTACTACTATAAGCAACTTCCTGATTCTAGCTGATTCTGATGGCTATTGTCAAGAGGTCTTTACATATTTGTATTTCGTGAGTATTCTTGTCGATTAAGTTGTTTGTGTCACGAAATCACGGTCCTGACAAACAACCCCCCCCCCCACACACACACACACACGCAAAATCTTCCCACACAAATCACCCCATAACGCACTCATCCTTCTCCCTCATTTGTCCCCTGCCTCATTAATGGCCGAACATCAACAAACCTTGCGTTGTGGGTGCTCTAAATAGTAAATTTGAACAACTGGACTTGGTTTATTTAAGTACTAGTTATATCTGATTATTGGGTACCTTCATTTCAATGTGTTCAGCAGAAGTACAATAATTGAATTTCGGATGCCCATTCCATGTTCAAGTGATTTGGGATCATGTTTTGTAAAGTGGGTGGGTGTGACGGCATGAAAACTCATAATATTACCTGCTTATTATTTTTCAATGTTGGTATTTAATTGGTTTTATTAATTCCTTTTTGTAGTTTTTGTTTATATATAATAACAAGTTAAATGTGCAGCCTTCTATATCTTTTTAACAATAGAATTTTACATTTATCTTGTGGTTACAAAAATTTGAACACCACATCGGACTATTCATTAACTGGAGCCGTGGCCATTCTCGCCATTCCAGTAATGACACTCCACAGTCGGGCACACAATTCACTTTTTTGTTCTACCAATTAATTGTATGGACCACTCAATAAAATCCACATTACCCCACTAAACCACTTCTGTTATTTGTATTGGTTTTTTATTTAGTTTAATAATTATTTTAACAAGGTAGTGGCTTGTTAACTTATAATCGAGAATTATTTGCAGATGAAGAGATGTCAAAGGGGCTTCTTACTCCCCAAAAAGCATAAATTAACATGCGGCTAGCTATTTTACGTGGCACTGATTTTTTTGCTAGTTATCTCACAACGCATAGCATTAATATATAAGTGAGAGGAGAACCATATCATTAAACCAATAGGTCATTGGTGCAGGCTTATATATATATATAAAATAGGGATCATGTGAGAATCATTTTAAAATTAAGAACTTTGAGAAAAATTTTGCAAAAAAACAAAACTTTTTTAAGAAAAATAAAAATATTATAAAACAAAAAAAAAACACGAAAATAAAAAAAATAAAAAACTAAAAATTTTTATTTTTCATCCCGGTATTATGAAAAATAAAGTAAAAAATAAAAAAAATAAAAAAATAATCGGTTTACCAAAATTATACATATATGTATAATACTTTTTTTTTTATTTTATACATTTTATCTTTTATACACATATGTACAATTAAGATGAATGATAATGTAAATATGTGTACATTATGTAAATCTATATTAAATAAAAATATACATATGTATATATAATTAGGTTATTTTTTATGAAATCAGGATGAAAAATACTTTTTTTTCTTTCCTTTTTTTTTCATTTTATAGTTTTTTTAATATTTCTCTAAGAGTTATTTTTTGTGACCTAAAATGATTCTTAAATTTCTCAATTTTAAAAAATGCTCTTAGGATCCTCGTCATATATATATATATACTAGTAGGGAATCCACGCGATACTGCGGCGCCGACAACTTACAATGTGAAACTCGTTTATGTAAATTTAGCTAGCATCTAGTGATATATTGTATAAGTACTTCCGATAATTCTTATTCAAAAAATAATATATACTGTCGAATTAGTTTCTTACGGTGCAAGTATGGTACTGACACTTGCCATTTCAACCAATTTACTTTTATATGGTTACTTCGAGTTGTGTTTTATACTAATGCATCAACTCAATTAAATAGCTAATTTGGTCAACCATGGTAATTTTGAGGAGTCCTTGTGACAAGCTTGTGCAGATGAAAATAACCAACTAGTTTGGGTCTCCACTAAAACGGTTTTACCCTAATACAAATTAAAGATGAAAAGAATTACAGATAAGATCTTCAGTGCTGAAACAAATAAACAAACCAAAAATTTATAACTAATCCATAACATATGCAAGGAAGGTCATTTTCAATAGAGTTAAATATAGGACATGATTATTATTTATTGAACTTGTTATTACTAAAACTCAAGAAAACCAAAACACCATGTTTTTTTCTTTTGTTTTTTGGGTTTGGTTTATATTTATTCGTTTAAATAAAGGACATAATTATTATTTATTTACACCAAAACCAAAAATGTTCCAGGATGAAAAAACATAAAAACACCAACCCAACATCAAAATAAATAGCAAAACTGCAACAGGCAGCAGCAAAACATCATAAACCTATTTAAACAATGATCGGAATCCAACTCCCACATTGCAGGTCTACCAATTTGAGGTTGATAATGACCTAGAAACCTATTTAAGCAATGACAATGAACCGGTTTAAGATCATGGAGAGTGATGGTAAATAATGTAAAACTAATTTGAATATTATAGATTTATTTTCACTTACAAATTAAAAAGCATCCAGCTTTTCGGCATCAATAAACGCATTTATCAACATTGTAGAGTTCTAAAGAATTCCGTAGATTGAGTAGTTGCTTTCCATTAACCTGTTCTGTTTTCTGACAAAATATCTTACACATGTAAAATATCTTAATATAGATGTGAGAATTTTAAACCATAAATATTTCGTTATGATAATTAATTACCTTAGTGTGGCCTGCAGAACCATTGTTTTCGTTGTTCCCATCTCAAAATCAAAATTAATTTCTCAAAACAACATCGTCTACATGTCCAAGCTATTAGGTGTATCCGGATACTGAATAGCAAAAAGAAATGATAACAATTAAGTTATACGATATTTGACAACAAATTGAACTAAAAACAAAGAATATATAACTGATCTAACAAGAATATACTAACATCGTCAGAATCGAAGAGAATTGTTACATTAGATGGGTGGTGTTTGTGACTGTTTGACCCTTATTTATAATGTGTTTAGGTAACAATAACATAAACTATTTGGGTAATCTTTTCCAAAGATCAAAAGTTTATAAAATAAATTGGATTAAAACATAACTGATTCAAAAAAATAAAAAAAATATTATGTAAATTAGGGGTGTCCTTTTTAACCATAGCTGAGTACCGGAGTGACCCGAGACCCGAACAACCCGATCCGGTTAAGTGCCTAGCCCGAACCCAAAACCATGTAGTCGGGTTGGTATTTGGGTTGAAATACTCATATTCGGGTTGACCCGAGCAACCCGAATAAGTCAATGTAGTCAAAAGTGAATGAAAGTTTTATTTTGTCCCTGTATTTATCACATCAACTTGGTGATCTTTCTGATTTTCACTCCAAATTTTGTAAACGTGGTCCATATGATTTATATTATGTTCAGAGGCATTAGTATATGCATGTGGCTTTAAATACCATATTAACAAGGGCATATTTTACTTTTGTATATCATTATGCTTGTTAAATATGAATGCTTGTTAAAGATTAATATATATTTTTTAACTTTTAAAACCCAACCCATTCAACCCGAAACCCGAGAAGTCCAACCTAACTTGGGTTGGTTTTTAGGTCAATTTGCATTAAACTCAAACCCGAACAACCCGAATAACACCTCTAACTGTAAATAAAGAATTTTGAAATATTAGTGTTCATGGGTGTGACATTGTGTCATGTACAGATCAAGTTTGACACGTCACCCGTTAGCACCACTCAGTTTGCGTCCCTAAATATAATGATTATTTCACTCATTTCCATATATGCTTTTTGTATAGAAAAGAAAAGTACGATATATTTAATTTTTTTATTTTATGAAAACTTAATAAAAATATGTTATGATTCAAATGGGATTGTGACATGATGATAGAATGCATATGCGTAAGCTGTCTACATGGATTTATCTTTTGCTATTTTTTTAAATCTGGATGTACCGAGCTCACTAAGCTCGGTTTAATTTATTAACAGTAAATTTCTTGAGAAATTGTAACTGTTTACCATGAGCTTTCTGTTGTCAATCAAAGTAATCCTTGTGTAGCTAGTAAGTTTCATTGCTGTGATCAATCGTTTGATATGCCAATTTACAAGTAAAAGCGACCAAAAACTATGGCGCTACTCCAACTCCTCTTTAGATCTTTTCTTGATTTTGCTTCTTGGAATCTGAAGTTTAATAATAAACAATGCTATGATGTCAACACTTTTATCCCACAACATGAATTATTCAAGATGATCTAATAACAGCATATAACTCATCCAACACAATCAAGCCGGTCTTTAATTTAAAATAGTTGTCATCATCTATCTAGATCAGTGTCACTAAAAAAAAGCATGATAATAATTAATCAATGTGTGCTATTTATTTAGGTTGTTAATTCCGGAATGCATGCCAATGACAACTGAACTAAATCTCATAACAACACATTTTATAAAATTGAGATTAGATATTAACAAGAAAAGATGCAGCTACCTCATCAAAAACAAACAACACCACAATCAGTAGCAATATCCGCAACAACAATCAAATATTTCCTAGAATCAACGAAGTCCAATACATCCCCCGTATCAATTCACATATCCATCAATTTACAATTTCACCAACAGGTGAACAAAAATTTGCGACATTACATTCAATGGAGGGAGAAAACAGAATCCAGGTGAAGAGGTAGGTCCCAGCAGAGCCCAGTTGGACCCGCAAGACTCACCTTGAAGAGGGACGTCTGCGCAGAAACCAACTGGATCCGCAGGACCAACCATGCTCAGAGACGTGACGTCCTTACGCGCAGTACGCAAGCTGGTCCCGCAGGAAATGCCTCCCGATGGTGAAGGACTCCGCCTGTTCCCGCAGCTTCGGATACAAGCCATCAGGGAAGGCCACCCGCGCAGCAAGGCTACACGCACAAGGCACTTAGCTCTCAATCACTCAGTGTCACCTAAGGGAATGAGCAAAGCCGGGAACAATCCCGCACAAGGGCGGGAGGGGGAATACTCCCGCCCAAATAAGCCAGTCCGTACGATACGGGAAGATCTTCTGTACTGTACCTGACGAGGTATGGGAAAAAGATCTGACTAAAGATACGACAGCTTACTGACACAGTATGGCGAGCAGCATGCTCCTGTACTGTGTCACTATTAGCCGCTGCCTACTCACCAACTACTGCCATACCACGTGCGTAGCCGGCAGTTGGTGGAAAAGGAATAGTACACAGCAGGCCTGGTCACTATCAGTCGCTGCCTACCCACCAACTACCAGCAGGGCACGTGCGTAGGCCACTGTTGGTGGAACAGGAACACTGTTGCAGCCGGCCACACCTCCTTGGAAACCTACCTTCGGCTATAAATACCACAAATGGTATGATCATCAGATCTCAACATATTATCATCATATTATACCTGATATCTGCTCTAGCAATCTCTTAATATACATTTATATTTAAAGAGCAATCTAGTCTGATTCTCACGCCGGAGGGTGGTCACAAGGAGGAACCCCCCCCCCCCCCTTCTCAGTGACAAGCTCACGGTGTCTGTTTTGCAGGTTATCAGAAGAACCATCTTCTCAGGGTCTAACCCCTCGTGGGAAACATCTATCTAACCCCCAGGTTACCAGTAATCTGCCCGTGGGTTCACTTAGTGTTTCTTCATTGGCGCCATCCGTGCATAAAGCTAGAACTTTATTTTTCTCCAGTTTTTTCAAACTTCTAAGATGGTTAAAGAAACTCCGGTAACCACAACCCCAGCTACTGGGGGGAATACCGGCAACACAGTTTTTACAAACACTACCCCGGCTACCCAAGCCGGGGCAAGTGAAGTAAATTTTACGAACACTACCCCAGTTACCCAAGCTGGGGCAAGTGCAGTAAATAATCGCTCACTGGGATTCACCGATGCCCAGTTAGAGAAACGAACAAGACTCCCCCGCCAAACACTCTATGAGGTTAAGGCATGGGCGGAGGCACGTCAAAAGGAATTCCAAGCTGAGTTGGACGAACGCTTGCGTTCCGTCCAACAGGCTGACGAATTCGAAGGATATTGGGACGATGACTCGGAGGAGTCCGACTCCGACGCGAACCCTCGCCATAGGGCAAAAGGGAAGCGTAAGGAAACGGACTCCCAACCGAGAAGGCATTTCGGACAAGCCTTCAAACCAAAAAGCACAGGTGGAAGTCCACGAGACTTCTCCAAGACATTCAGACCGAACGTTGCAAATGCGGGAACGTCCAAATTTGCAAGGGACATTGCGGAAGCAATTGCCCCAAAAAGTGCCAAACAAATGTCCAGCATAGGCACATATGATGGTATATCCGACCCAGATGATCATTTGAACAGATTCATAGCGGGGGCAACCGTCAGTAGTTGGACGTAACCTACATGGTGTTACATGTTCCAAATGACACTGGTCGGGGCTGCTAGAGCGTGGTTCGATCGTCTACCGGTCAACCACATCTACGACTGGGCTGACTTCCAACAGAAGTTTAGCCAACACTTCAGCCAGGAAAGAAAGTACACCGAGGAGCAATGGACAATCCTCAAGTGCATTCGAGAAAAAGATGAATCTTTGCTAGACTTCATCACTCGCTTCAACTCGAAGAAGCTAAGTCTGGGTAACATTAGCGAAGACCTTGTTCGCACTGCCTTTATCCAGGGCGCGAACGACCCAGAGCTCATCCGCACCCTAACGGGTAAAGATGGCATGCCATCCACATGGGATGCCATCATGACAGCAGCTAAACGCTTTGCGGAAACGGAGAAGCAACTGGGTAGAGATCTCCCACAGAGCACAAACCTCTACACCCAGAAAACAAGAGAAGACAACGTTCTCACCACCCGATTAAACAAAAAGCGGAAGCTAGGCATTTGGCAGTCAAGGGTAAACTTTGACACCTCATCCGGCTTGCAGCATCGGTTAGGCGGAAGGGATAACGTACAGTCCAATAAGAACTCCCGATGGACGCCGCTCACCAAAAGCGTCACCGAGATATTCGCCACTGAGGAGCTCCCATGGCCAAAGCCTCAAATAATCCGACATCGTCACAATGCTGATCGGAGCAAATACTATGACTTTCACAGGACAAAAGGCCACAACACCGAAGAATGCATAGACGTGAAGGACATGGTCGAAGCATTTGTCAGAGATGGGACGCTCGCGCACCTCGTGGCGCAATGAACGCTGAGCAGGCTGATGCGTGTAGAACCCCAGCTGGGGAAAACACGAATAAAATTCCAGCTTCAATGCGGAGACTACATGCTGCGTAAAGAACGAGATCCCGAACCAGGTGCGTATCGGCTCGATGGCACTCCCATCCCAACAACATGGAAGGGAGCTCATTTACACAGTTTGCATGTAAATCAATTCCAAATATGTAAAGAAAAGGCCAAGAGCCACTTCTAATGGAAATGATTCTCCTTAAAACATTGACGCTGATGATTTTACATTTTTATGAACTATCAACACTAATGCCGGTTTTCACCGCATACATAAGTGTGAGTCGTTGCGTGGGGAAGGCGGCAAAACCCGCATAAACCCAAAAAACGACAAACCTTCACGCAGGTCAGTTGAAGGGGAAAAGTTCAGTTATCCCACTAAATGAAAGTGCCGGTCTATCCGCATGAATCATGAAAAAGGGAACTGAACACTAACCTATTGACAACCGCGCGTCGAACGGTTAATTTATTCAACACGGATATGCCGGTTTTCACCGCATAAATACGTGGAAAGTCGTTGCGTGGGGAAGGCGGCAAAACCCGCATAAACCCAAAAAACGACAAACCTTCACGCAGGTCAGTCGAAGGGGAAAAGTTCAGTCCCATTAAATGAAAGTGCCGGTCTATCCGCATGAATCATGAAAAAGGGAACTGAACACTAACCTATTGACAACCGCGCGTCGAACGGTTCAAAACAGAATTTCTAACAAAAGGATGAGGAAAACCAACACGCAGGTCAGATAAAGGTAAAGTTTAGCCATCCTACTAAGTGCAAGTGACGGTCCTACCCGCACAATCACGAAAGAGGAAGCAAAACTTCACACCTATTATCTACCACGTTCAAAGGTTAACTTATCCTCAGAAAGGATGAGGAAAACCTACACGCAGGTCAGATGGTAAAGTTTAGCCATCCTACTACGTACAAGTGACGGTCCTACCCGCACAATCACGAAAGAGGAAGCAAAACTTCACACCTATTATCTACCACGTTCAAAGGTTATCCTCAAAAGGATGAGGAAAACCTACACGCAGGTCAGATATAGGTAAAGTTTAGCCATCCTACTACGTGCAAGTGACGGTCCTACCCGCACAATCACGGAAGAGGAAGCAAAACTTCACACCTATCTACCACGTTCAAAGGTTAACTTATTCTAAACACTTGGAAAATTGCTAATTTAAACTAAAGTATGCAACTCATACAACGTTTACAAAGCAAGGAACCCAACGAAAGTAGCGGTCTTACCCGCAAAAAGATTTATATTTCACAATGATTCATTACAAGAATGGCCAGGTAACTACCCGCCTACAAGAAAATAAATCTATACAAGCTAAATCTATCCTAGCAGTGGGAAGGGATCTTCAGGATCAGGCTTCAGGGCCACTTCCACTTGGACCAGCACCGTCAGTAGAGCGTGGCAGTTCAAGGAAAGCCTTAAGGATAGCTAGCCCATCATCAGCAGCAGCAACTTCATTCACCTTCTCCACCACCGGATGCGGGAAGGCGGCGTACTGATTCACTGCTTGGTCGTAAACAGCTTCAGTATCAACATTGTACAAAGGGAAGTTGGAAGGCGGGACGCCTTTCTCAACGAACCCTAGACCAAGCAGGAAACCGACCTTTTCCCCATCCTCGTGAGAAGCGTTGAGGGCTGCGCTCATAGCATCATCGTAAGAGGTCTCAGCAAAGACCCGATGCACAACCTACAAGAAAATACACAAGTATCAGAACCTTTTCTATTTACAAAGAAAAGCGTAAAGACAAGAAAAGCTTACCTGAGACAACGCTTCTCGAAGAAGCCATTCCTTGGCAACCAGGGCTTCTTGGAGGGCAGCTTGAGCTTCGTTACGGGCGCGATCGGCTTCACTCTTGTTGAGGTTGGCAAGCAACACTTCTTTAGCCGCAGCCTCTTCGACGCCCTTCAGCTTACGCTCAGCATGGTCAAGCACCCCCCTCTGGTCCAGGATTTCTTGGAGCTTTTTGGCGTCTTCCATCGCCAAGGCATCATGAGCCTGCTGGAGAGCCTCTAATTTGGCTTTAAGTTCTTCATTCTCCACGCGTAGAGGCTCAGCAACAGCTTCAGCCTTGGTGGCCCTCTCGGTTGCGTTCCTTGCAGTTTCCTTAGCCAGCCGAAGCTGTTCATTAACATCTTGGGCAGCCTTGGAACGGGCCTCGAGTCGTTCCTGAACTTCAACCTCGAGGGCCTTGAAGGCCTTCTCCTTTTCCGCAGCTACGGCGAAAAGCCTTTGGTTCTCCTCCCGGACAGCCCGCGCCTGAGCCACTTCTTTAGCGCGAGCTGCTTTCAACTTGTCGTTTTCACGACAAAGCAGCTCGACGCGCGGCTGCATCCGGGCCAGGAGAACCCGAAGCTCATTGCTTAGCCTACCCTCCTGGTAGCTAGCCATGGCTTCCCCCAACGCACCACTGGGAGCAGCGTGACGAGCCCATTCCACGCACTCCACAGGGGTGCGAAGGGTTGTTCCTCGGCGAATGTTCCATCGTGGAACATACACTTCATTGGAATCCGACACTGCAAAAAACATAAAGCAGTTAGGAAAAGATGATAAAAAATATATATAAATGGGCCAAAAGAACCCTACGCACCTGTAGGGTCAATTACAGGCCGATAACCGCCGAACCCATCACCTGAACCCAACGGAAATCCATCCAAGAGGTCAGGCAGATGGGAAGGTGGCAGAGATTGGCGAGAAGCCCCATGCGTACCTGATGGATCGGCCGTCGTTGCCGATGGCGGGGGCATGGTAGCAGCCGCCGCGGTCGCCGCCGCGGAATCCGCAGCAAAAGTTACCGCCGGCTCGGTGAAAGATGCTGTAAAAATAGCACTCACAGCCGGCGGTGACGTCATCACAACTGGAACAGTCGGCTCAACGGAGTGAGCAACTGAACCAGTGGAAGCAGGCGCAGGCGCAGCCGCCTGGGTCGTCGCCTCAGGTAGGCTGACCGGGCCTACCGTCATTGGCGGGGAGGTACTCCTCTGCGCTCCACCCTGGAATGCGTCAACATCCACGCCTGCACAAAGAAAAGTGTTAAATGATATTAAGCTATGAAGATAAAAGCTAAAGGAAATTTATATTTACGGGTTTTCTTGAGCCTGAAAGTACGGACGGGCGGGGATGAACCCGATGGAGCCGGCCTCTTCACGCCGGTCACCGTTGTCATCCTGGGCTCTTCGGTGACAGTTGTCACAGCCTCCGGAATGGTGATCTTGTCACCACCGGGATTCCCCGCCACCTCTTCGCTCTCGGTCTCCGAGTCAGACCGAGGCGCTGGATCGGCTGTGGAGGCCACCTTCTCCTTCCCCTTCCCGCCGGCAGCCTTCTTCTTCCGCACCAACGGATGACCATCTGCGGATTCCTCATCAGAACATACGATTAGAGGAATTCCAGCAGAGGTTTCAACATTGAGGGGTCGAGGGTCGAAGAGCGCCTTACCTGGCCGACGGGCGCTAAGGATCTCATGGCCTAGCGGATACACCTCCACGAACCGATCCGCCGTTTGTTCTAGGATGGGCAACTCGTTCTCGTCTAGAGCGCGAGTACCCATCCGGGCGGGACCATCAGCCTCCCGCGGGTTCAGGAGCGACTGCAAGTCGTTCCCCTCTGAAATAAACAGGAAAAAAGTTAGAAGAAATTCTAAATCAACAAAAAGAAAGAAAGCATATCGTAAGGAACAGAGTTCGAACCGTATTCGAGGACGATTGGGATCTTATGCGCATCCGCAGCCTTCCACACCCGGCTCATCCCCAGCATCACCATCCCGGACTCCGCAAACCGGTAAACCGGAGATTGGACCCGAGATATCTTCGCAAACCATTCCGCCTCCTGGTAGTTGGAGGCGTGAAGGCCGGGAAGTGCTTGCCCGTTCTTGAATTTCATGGCAATGGGGATGGCGCGAGCGGATACGAAGAAGAACTCCCGCTTCCACGAGCGAAGACTGCGCTCGGTCGCGCAGATCTTTAAACCCTTGATTCGGGTTGTCAGGGTATACCACCCCTGGATGCACCTCCAAGTGTAGAAGGTCATCAGGCGGTCAACATAGGGCTCAACGCCCAAAATCCGGCACACCCACTCGAAGTGGCGAATCTTGGCGATCGCCATGGGGTGCAACTCGGTCAAATGAACACCGTGCCTCTCGAGGACACGGTAAACAAACTTTGTCAATGGGAACCTAAGATTCCCATACACAAAGAATGCAGCATATACCCCGATCTTGCCTCTGGGGGCATCGTACACCGTCTGGTGGGGTTCAGGAAACTCAGGCTCGAGAGACTCGAGCATGAACTTCCTGACGACGTACCGATACAGATCGCCAGGCAGAGCACACTGGCACTCGCCAGCAGTACTCTTGTCATCGACTGCAGATTCGAGATCACGAGACATCTTGTAAGAGAAGAAGAAAACGATTTCGGGAGAATGCTTGCCTGAAAAGGTGAGTATTCGCCGGAAATCGCAAAGAAGATGAAGAGAAGAGTGAAAGTGTGGATTACAAAGAGCCCTCTACCCCTTTATATACTAATCGCAATTAATGCGATGAAATTAATGCGGAAGAGAGAGAAAACGAAGGTGCAATGAAACTATGACACGTGGCAAAAAGCAAGCTGGCAACAGCTGTTGACAGGACGCATACCATTAATTTCGCGGCCACGCGCCCGAAAAATCGCGCCCACGCGCCTGAAAAAGCGTCTGGAATGACCATGTACTGTCACGTCACCATAACTTCCTGCAAGATCTGACACAGTTAGAAGAAACCGTCGCACGACGTTTCAGAGTTTTGGACTGTTCTTCTTTCCACCAACTCTTCGAATTTCAAAATTCAAAATTCAAAAAGATTAAAAAGTAAGCGGGAAAATACCCCTTACCTTGGCAAACAAGTAACCGTAAGACGGATGCGGGTACAGTGTCAGGGCAAAACCCTTCACATACCTAGCACTCGCAGGGAATTGAAGCCAAGAAAACCTTGGCAAACAAGTAACCGTAAGACGGATGCGGGTACAGTGTTAAGGCAAAACCCTTCACATACCTAGCACCCGCAGGGAATTGAAGCCAAGAAAACCTTGGCGAACAAGTAACCGTAAGACGGATGCGGGTACAGTGTTAAGGCAAAACCCTTCACATACCTAGCACCCGCAGGGAATTGAAGCCAAGTATACCTCGGCAACCAAGTAATTATAAGACGGGTGCGGGTACAGTGTAAAGGCAAAACCCTTCACATACCTAGCACCCGCAGGGAATTGACGCCAGGAATACCTTGGAAGTAAAGTAACCGTAAGACGAGCGCGGGTACAGTGTTAAGGCAAAACCCTTCACATACCGAGCGCTCCGCTGGGAATTGAAACCAAGAAGGATCTTCTGGGCAATGCTTGCGGAAACGGAAATAACATCCCCGCATAGCGGGAACGTCGAGAACTACGTTGTTTGAAGCTCCAGGATGGAGTTGGTTTTAACATAATTGATCACTATGTTCAAAACTACCAAAACCTCATGGAGAATCCACACAAGTGGGACTCAACGCTCCTGACTTGCGAGGAGGTTACATACCTACCCGCATCATACCCAAAGACCAAGCAGGAAACTCGGGAATTTCTGCAAGTGACAAGGACTTCCGCGGGAGGAATCCCCATGGAAAACCTTAAAAAACCCTTTTCAAAACCCTCTGCTTAAATCCAAAAGTTCACCTCACTTTATTAAACACTCATGAGAAGAACATTGGACTGGGGGGACTTGAAGAGGTAGGTCCCAGCAGAGCCCAGTTGGACCCGCAAGACTCACCTTGAAGAGGGACGTCTGCGCAGAAACCAACTGGATCCGCAGGACCAACCATGCTCAGAGACGTGACGTCCTTACGCGCAGTACGCAAGCTGGTCCCGCAGGAAATGCCTCCCGATGGTGAAGGACTCCGCCTGTTCCCGTAGCTTCGGATACAAGCCATCAGGGAAGGCCACCCGCGCAGCAAGGCTACACGCACAAGGCACTTAGCTCTCAATCACTCAGTGTCACCTAAGGGAATGAGCAAAGCCGGGAACAATCCCGCACAAGGGCGGGAGGGGGAATACTCCCGCCCAAATAAGCCAGTCCGTACGATACGGGAAGATCTTCTGTACTGTACCTGACGAGGTATGGGAAAAAGATCTGACTAAAGATACGACAGCTTACTGACACAGTATGGCGAGCAGCATGCTCCTGTACTGTGTCACTATTAGCCGCTGCCTACTCACCAACTACTGCCATACCACGTGCGTAGCCGGCAGTTGGTGGAAAAGGAATAGTACACAGCAGGCCTGGTCACTATCAGCCGCTGCCTACCCACCAACTACCAGCAGGGCACGTGCGTAGGCCACTGTTGGTGGAACAGGAACACTGTTGCAGCCGGCCACACCTCCTTGGAAACCTACCTTCGGCTATAAATACCACAAATGGTATGATCATCAGATCTCAACATATTATCATCATATTATACCTGATATCTGCTCTAGCAATCTCTTAATATACATTTATATTTAAAGAGCAATCTAGTCTGATTCTCACGCCGGAGGGTGGTCACAAGGAGGAACCCCCCCCCCCCCTTCTCAGTGACAAGCTCACGGTGTCTGTTTTGCAGGTTATCAGAAGAACCATCTTCTCAGGGTCTAACCCCTCGTGGGAAACATCTATCTAACCCCCAGGTTACCAGTAATCTGCCCGTGGGTTCACTTAGTGTTTCTTCACCAGGCGTCATATATATATTAGCCGTTAGAATCGTTGGAAAGCTTGTAATATAGGTCAAACCCATGTGCCTGTAGAAAACATAAGATTTGAGAGCCTAATCGTAAAAGAGGACTAAAATAGAATTGAATATTCGTGCTTCCGATCATCTAGAATAGAGAGTAAAACTGATAACCTTGTTTCAGAAGAGCTTGTGTAGGAGAATGGTTAAAGCGGCTGTGGCTTGTGGGTTTTGAGGAGCCAAGAATGTGACGGAACAGATAATGTATTAGAATTTAGGGTTTTTTGAAATTTGAATGAGCAACCAGACTCCAGATAGGCGGGATATGTTGGTTTATGTCCATATGCTTTACAAAGTTGTACCTTGTGCAAAGGAAATAGTAAAACTCTTAAAGTTTCAACATAGTGTAACAGAAGCTAGCAAACAACTTTGTGAAATCAAAATCAAACCTAAACAATTTAAGGCTAGAGAACATAAAGAACTTTTAAATTTGATTATTTAAATACACAAACAACTTTAACCTGACAAAACATTAACTTTAAAGTTTCCTTGAAGTAATAAGTATAATACAAAATATTCACAAGCCTGGATAGTCATATGACAATCAAAAAATACACAAATGTACCAATTGATTTCTTAAACTAATGACTACCAAACAAATGAAGCATAATAAAGTAATTAAAGAAGCAATACAACACAAGCAAATTACTACACATCATATGAAATCAAACTTTAACCCTAAATCAGCAATCACTTTGTCAATTCAAGCAGCAAACCAATCACAAATCCAACCAAACAACTAATTTGCACAACCAAACCTTAATCCCCAATCTTAAAGAGAGGGTATAATAATTGATTGAACAAACTAGTCAGTTAGGGATGTAACTAACCAAACGAATATTATAATTTGATGAATCTTGATAAGATTTAACATAAAACTAAACAAAACCCTATCTTCTCAACATTGCCAATCGAACCATATCCGAACCCTAGAAGTTGGAAAACAAAAATAGACTAGGGTAGAGAAACAGAAGAGCATAAATCGAGTAAGAGACAGAAATTATACTTTGCTGTGCTTTTAATCTGGCTAAAATTGAGCTTCAACGAGCGATGATGATGGTTGTGGTTGCCAGAATAACAGAAGAAGGAATGAATTACCAGAGTGGCTAATTAGGTCTTTTTTTTCATTCAGAGTTCATTCAGCGTTGTTTTGGAGCTGAATGGGTAAGAGGCCCATTCAGCCATTAAGACGTGAACTTTTTACCAAACAAACACTCTTAATATGATTGATTCAAACCTGAACCATTAAGAGGCTTATTCAGATCTAACCAAACAACCTCTTAGTGAATATAACATTAAATATGAAAACGTATTAAAGGAATTATGTATTGTTCAGTTTATTTTTATTTTTAGAGCGTTCATCTTTTTTAATAAACTTGATTGTTTGATGCGCATTATATATTATTCAAATGTATAGGACATTTTTATAATTTATAATTGTTTATTTTGTATAGTATATAATATTGGTTTTGTAGCATATTATATATATATATATATATTAAAAGACAACTTTCTTAAGCACTGTCTTTTGTACCATTTGCATATTTTGTTGTACAACATTCTTAACATGTTATATATAATATATATGAAAAATGAGAGGTAGACACAATTTCAAGTTTGGTTTAATCGTAAGTAAACTCTATTGACTCCCAAGGGTCTTGGGTTCAACTCTTTCTTAGGCCATATCACAGTTTATTTGTTTTTGTTCTTTTTTTTTATCTCTATTTGTTTCTTCTTTTTAAACTATTCTTTGTTTACGTTTTTTATTTTTTGTGTTTGAAATTTTATAATTTTAACTTTCTTTAGCATCGTCTATTGTACGTTTGCTATTTTGTTGTACACTTTCTTAAGCTTTATCTAAGCATTATATATGTTATACAATTGTTTTTGTTTTGTTTGTTTGTTTTTTTGTCGCACAACATTCTTAACATGACATATTAATTTCAAGCCAAAATAAATACTAGAAATTAAATTCTTAACAAGTCATAATAACTTTAAGCTAAAACACAAATCATAAATTAAATATATAATAATAACATTAATAAACGGCTTATCGAGCTAGAATTAAGTTCTACTAGAACTAGTAGACGAATAATATAATCAACGCAACTACTTATTTAACAACACGTCTACTAAGATTAACAACCCCGGCACAACGCGGCGTGGTCTAATAACTAGTTATGTTTTTTACACAAGGTTATTTGTTATTGGGTATTACACATATTCATATATGTACTAGGTAGGTGGATTTCGAATTATGTATATGTAATTTATATCGTGTGTAGGTTCATTTATGTATTGTGTAGGTTCATTTTATGTATAGTGAATTTTGTTGGTGCAATTGAATTTAAGAACTACTATGTAGAATAAGGTATGAAAATTCAAACGACACGTATGTACTTTAATATAAACACCAAATAATTATTATTTTGTATAATTAGTTTTGTATAAATATTGTGTAGGTGTTATTTCAAATTGTGTACACGTATTTTTTTTTTGTCGTCTGTAGGTTAATTTATGTATTGTGTAGGTTCATATGTTTACTGTGTATATGGTATTTTTGAATTGTGTATATCTAATTTTATCGTGTGTAGGTTCATTTATTTATTGTGTAATTTTATCAGCATGACTGAATTTAAGAACTATAGTCTTAATAAATGTATGAAATTCAAATTACAAAAATAAAACAAGGTAATATGGATATATATTCGCAATTAAATTTGAGTATGAATAGAATGACTAGTATGTTTATTGGTTCTTAATTTAAGGCCCCGCACCCGGTAGCCCTACTTTAATGTCGAATTTACTCATAAACGCAGTTCTTAAAAATCAGAGTTCATTAAAGCCTTTCGCGGAAACGTTAACTGAAATCATTCGTTACAAAACATTAAATCTTTTCTTTGATACCATAACACAAAACATTATATTTAAAACATTATTTCTTCTATCTTCAGATGCCAGCCATTCAACCCATTCCATGTGCCATCCTCATGCTAATTCTCTAGCCAATCACCTGCGTGCATACTAAAAGTCAACTACGCTGAGTGAGTTCTAGTTAATCAAGAAACTTGTCATACGACCAAGACAGGCATTTATATACGTGTTCGAAGGCACATAATCCACTGTCTAACCTGTTACTGCTTAACCACTTAATCACCCCTACAGCTTAGCCACTTATGCCACTTTATGCCACTTAATATCGGAAAACTTTATGCCACTTTGCCACTTTAATAACGTATAACGTTATGCCACTTTGCCACTTTAATAACGTATAACGTTATGCCACTTTACCACTCTAACACTCATACTAAAACCCTATCCACTTCTATCACACTCTACTTCTACTTGTCTACAACACACTTGATATCATTACATCATTTACATGATAAGCAAGTCACATAATAGCAACCATACACACTAATAACCACAAGACAATCACTATTCTTGATGACACGTGCAATATCCGAAGATCGTTCACGCACCGACAAGCATTATATAATAGCTACTTCATACAACATCTATAGCATACACTTACCACTTAGGGTAAGTGTATTCACACTTCACATCGAGTATGCACACAGCCCCGAAAACATAACAAGGAAATGGGGCTAAAAACTCACATGAACTTGGTTACTTCTTCAGCTACTGTTTATTCCTTCTCGAGTTGTGCGTGTCTAACTGTTTAATAATTGCAACATCAAATACTACCCTTGCCATTCTCATTGTTACTTAATTAGTCTTACGCGTCTAAGCCGGTTTTACTTCATTAAATCATTACCCGGTTAGTTAAATCGTTACTCGTTAACCTTTATAGGTATCTTTCATTAATTGTCAAAGTCCAAGGGCCGTTATGTAATTATATCCTTCTTCTTTAAGTCCAGGGACCATTATGTAATTCTGCCAAAGTCCACTTCGTTATCTGGTTCGTTAACGAAGGAGGCTCCTTCGTTATTCCTCAACGAATTAGTCTTTATGACGAATTGGTCATCATAACGAACTGAACCTCTAATGAAATGGACCTTTAATGAACTGGACCCTTAACGAACTGGACCCTTAACGAACTGAACCCTTAACGAACTGTATTTAGTTCGTCATTCATTCCTTAACGAATTAACATAACGAATTGAGATTAGTTCGTTAAGCTCCTGTTAACGAATCAACTAAACGAATTGCCTCTAGTTCGTTATCTCTGCTTAACGAAATGCCATAACAAATTACCACGCGAATTGCTTAACGAACGAGACTAGTTTGTTAATGTTCCGTAACAAATTAGAGTTAGGGTTCGTCAGATGTCAGATGTCACATCAGAACATTCCTTGATGTGACTTAACCTCCGGCGTCGCCTTTCCGGCGCCGCACTTGCTGGAAAAACGGGCAGTGGCCGGAAAAACGTATTCCAGCACCGTTTTCACAGTTTTTCATCCTGTTCGATCCAGATCTAAGCTAGGGTGACCCCTAAGCTCATATTAGGTTCGGTTTATACCCGATTCCACCCGGATCTCGTGACTTTAATGGTTTAACGGTGTCGGCTCATCATTTCGTGACTCAATCTAACGCGTTTGAGTTCAAACAACATCATACTATCATTACCTCAGGTCGGAAATCGGTTCTCCTTCTTCTTGATTTCGGCCTAGAGAGAGAGTAGGATGAGAGAGAGCTAAGTGTGTGTTTTGGTGGTGTATGGAATATGTGAAATGAAAGGATTAAAGGGTGATAGGCTTAAATATTATGGATCATGGGCTTGAGCCCATGGTCCATCTTCCTTCCTTATTAACCCAAGTCCATAACCCATATCCATTACCCAACACTAGCCCGACCCATACTAACTCCTACTTTATTTATTATTTCTCCGCTAACCCGAGTAAACTTTCTCTCCAATATTAAATAATATAATTAATATTATTTTTGAAATTTCGGGATGCTGCAAGTCTTCCCCCCCCCCCCCCTAAAGAGGTTTAGTCCCCGAAACCTAACTTATTCCCTGTAAAGGAATACCCCTTATATTTACACGCTTTATTGAATCGCCTTCGCCCTCCGGGTTATCCTTCTTACTCCCGACTTGCAGCCATCGAGCGGTAATCATGTGTTTTAGATATTTAAGATAGCTTGCCCATGAGGCACTCGATGTGCCAAGTCGTGTCTCGTCTTTCCAATGAACCTTGTTTTACATAATAATGCTAACTCCTAAGGCGACGCTTTACTATCACACAACTATTTATCATAACCAACATGCATTCAACATGATTCATAAGTCGTTTATACCAAATCATAAGAAATCACAAGTCATTCATAAGACATAAACGGAAATCATTCATAGGTTCAACAATAACATAAAACACTCCTTAACAGTACTAAACATAAAACAACTATGACATGCCACTTATTCTCCTGCAACCTCCTCAGCAGCTAATAGACCATCCTTTCACGCGTCTCTTCTTCTTTCCACCTGCTGCCACGGCTTCTCCACACTCCCTAGCTATGTGACCAGACTTACCACACTTGCAACATTTCTGGTCCTCCGTGCATTAACGAGAGATGTGTCCATTCTTCCTGCATCAGTAACACTGGTTTGGACCAGCCTTGCATTCTCCCAAGTGCATCTTCCCGCACACTTTGCATGTTTCCCTGTGTGCCATCTTCTGCGTCTTCTTCCCCGCATACTCCACGACATCTGCAGGCCGTTTGTTTCCTTTCCTTCCTTCCTTATCTTCCACTTCCACATCATCCGCCGCCAGATCATCATAAACCATCTCTGCCAACTCAAAGGTGGCAGGCTTGTTAGCCCTGACTAACATGCGGACCTTCTGGGGAAATCCCCTGATGTAGCACTTGATCCATTTCATCTCAGTGTTCACCATGTCAGGAACCAGCCTTGACATGCGGTTGAACTCAGTGGTGTACTTGCGATGTGTCATCTTGCCCGCTTTCAGATTCAGAAACTTCATCTCAGCCCTCTCAACCTCATCATCAGCACAGAACATTTTCATCACTAACTCCTTAAGGTCATTCCACCTCATTGCCTTAATCTCTTCTCGGGTCTTCCTCTGTTCCACAGTTTCCCACCAGTACATAGCCTCATCTTCAAATGACTGAGTAGCATAACCCACTGCTTGGTCGGGACGGCACTCGCTAATTCGGATAATCTTTGTCCATAGTGGTTATCCAATGGAGAGTAGCGATTGCATCTCCTAGACCAGTCAGCTTTGGCAGGTTACATCCTTTGAAGGACTTGTAGTTGCACCCACCTCGGCCTCTCTTCCTGTCATCCACCTTCACAGATTGTCCTTCGCTCGAGTCACCCTTCTCACCCTCATCATCTTTCTTACCATTCTCCCTTGATCTCCCAGAAGTTCTTTCATGGCTCCCAGCAGACTTCTCAGGGTACCAATCCTTCATGGCAGTTGCTATAGCTTGAACAATGGCAGCTTGAACTGCAGGGTCAAGTTGATGTCCTTCGTTGTTGCCTGGATTTCCTCCAGTTGCGCTCCCTTCGTCTACGATGTTGGAAGCTGTTTCTACCGAGGGTTGTCGGACCATACGAGGCCTGCCTCGTCGCCCAGTGCGACCTCCAGTTCCAACAATCTCTCTTACTTCAGCCATCGGTATTCTGGAAGAGGAAAACACAAACGTCATCACTCGAGGAATTATTTAGCACATGATTCGTAAAGTAAGTAGTTAATAACGTTGATCAAGTGTAATTAACTATTTGCATTACTCCTCAGGTTCTACATACTTTCCTTTGTGACTTCACTTGTGCTAGTTTCTACTTTTAAACAGTTATTCAATCAAACAATCAAAAAAAAATAAAAAAATCTATCCCTAACCTGCATATATCCTTCCATTAACAATTAAGCGAACATATTTATACATTATTTAACATACTTTACCATTACCGAGCTTGCTTGAGTGACACATGGCTATCTTGAACTGACATCTTCTTTCTTTTCTTACTAAAATCCCATTCTCTGTTCGAGTCTAAGCATGTAGGATGCTTAAATCTCTCGAACTTTGCTATGATAGCAACTTGTAAGGCCCCGCACCCGGTAGCCCTACTTTAACGTCGGATTTACTCATAAACGCAGTTCTTACAAATCAGAGTTCATCAAAACCTTTCGCGGAAACATTAACTGAAATCATTCATTACAAAACATTAAATCTTTTCTTTGATACCATAACACAAAACATTATATTTAAAACATTATTTCATCCATCTACAGATGCCAGCCGTTCAAACCATGCCATGTGCCATCCTCATGCTAACTCTCTGGTCAATCACCTGCGTGCATACTAAAAGTCAGCTACGCTGAGTGAGTTCTAGTTAATCAAGCAACTTGTCATACGACCACTACATGCATTTTTATAAGTGTCCGAAGGCACATAATCCACTGTCTAACCTGTTAATGTTTAACCACTTAATTACCCCTACAATTTAGCCACTTAATTACTCCTATAGCTTAGCCACTTATGCCACTTTATGCCACTTTAATAATGAATAACGTTATGCCACTTTGACACTTTAATAACGTATAACATTATGCCACTTTGCCACTTTAATAATGTATAACGTTACGCCACTTTGCCACTCTAACACTCATACTAGACCCCTATCCACTTCTATCACACTCTACTTCTACTTGTCTACAACACACTTTATATCATTACATCATTTACATAATAAGCAAGTCACATAATAGCAATCATACATACTAATAACCACTAGACAATTACTATCCTTGACGATACGTGCAATATCCGAAGATCGTTCACGCACCGACAAGCATTACATAATAGCTACTTCATACAACATCTATAGCATACACTTAACACTTAGGGTAAGTGTATTCACACTTCACATCGAGTATGCACACAGCCCCGAAAACATAACAAGGAAATGGGGCTAGAAACTCACCTGAACTTGGTTACTTCTTCAGCTACTGGTTATTCCTTCTCGAGCTGTGCGCATCTAACTGTTTAATAATTGCAATATCAAATACTACCCTAGCCATTCTCATTACTACTTAATTAGTCTTACGCGTCTAAGCCGGTTTTACTTCATTGAATCATTACCCGATTAATTAAGTCATTACTCATTAACCTTTATAGGTATCTTTCATTAATTTTCAAAGTCCAAGGGCCGTTATGTAATTATATCCTTCCTCTTTAAGTCCAAGGACCATTCTGTAATTCAGCCAAAGTCCACTTCATTATCTGGTTCGTTAACGAAGGAGGCTCCTTCGTTATTCCTTAACGAATTAGTCTTTATGACGAATTGGTCATCATAACGAAATGAACCTCTAATGAACTGGACCCTTAACGAACTGGACCCTTAATGAACTGGACCCTTAACAAACTGGACCTTTAACGAACTGAACCCTTAACGAACTGGATTTAGTTCGTCATTCATTCCTTAACGAATTAACATAACGAATTGAGATTAGTTCGTTAAGATCCTGTTAACGAATCAACTTAACAAATTGCCTCTAGTTCGTTATCTCTGCTTAACGAAATGCCATAACGAATTACCTCGCGAATTGCTTAACGAACGAGACTAGTTTGTTAATGTTCCATAACGAATTAGGGTTAGGGTTCGTCAGATTTCAGATGTCACATCAGAACATTTCTTGATGTGACTTAACCGCCGGCACCCGCCTTTCAGGCGCCGCACTTGCCGGAAAAACGGGCGGTGGCCGGAAAAACGTATTCCAGCACCGTTTTCACCCTTTTTCGTCCCTTTCGATCCAGATCTGAGCTAGGGTGACCCCTAAGCTCATCTTAGGTTCGGTTTATACCCGATTCCATCTTTATCTCGTGACTTTAATGGTTTAACGGTGTCGGCTCGTCGTTTCGTGTCTCAATCTAACGGGTTTGAGTTCAAACAATATCATACAATCATTACCTCGGGTCGGAAATCGGTTCTCCTTCTTCTTCTTCTTCTTGGTTTCAGCCTAGAGAGAGAGTAGGATGAGAGAGAGCTAAGTGTGTGTTTTGGTGGTGTATGGAATATGTGAAATGAAAGGATTAAAGAGTGATTTAAGACTTAAATATTATGGATCATGGACTTGAGCCCATGGTCCATCTTCCTTCCTTATTAACCCAAGTCCATAACCCATATCCATTACCCAACGCTAGCCCGACCCATACTAACTCCTACTTTATTTATTATTTCTCCGTTAACCCGAGTGAACTTTCTCTCCAATATTAAATAATATAATTAATATTATTTTAGAAATTTCGGGATATTACAAGTAAATTGAAACTCATATCAAACAAAATTTGAATTTGTATCTTGAAATTGAATCTGGTCTTGCGTTATTTGAAATTAAAGCTTTATATCAATTTAGGTGGAGGTGTAATAATTGGGATTTTTTCCCTATATTATTTTAATCGATACCCGACCCACTTTTATGTTTGGGTTATTTTAATCAAACAAAAATACCGTATTTAGCGAGTGAATAAATTGTTATTATATTATATCTTAATTATTAATATAATATATATTTATATAGTTACAAATTATGGCAAACATAACCCTAAACTAAACTTTTGTTCAAGTACGTTTCCCTCTTCATACTCCTGGGCCTAAGATGCAAATTTAGTATATTATAACCCATAACCCAGTTACCCAATCCAAACCCAAACCCAACTCATGAACCCATTTTTCAAATTTGATGGATTAGACCGCAATTCTAGTAATTATTTTTGGTCATTGAATCAACATTCACGTTATACCTTCCAATAACGAGCTCACCGACATATGTGATTAGGAAATTGATATATCTTTTATTCTTATTGCTTATTTTAAACGAACCGTCATAAGCCCGTTTACGAATATACATTATAACGATCATGGTAATTCAATTAAACATGCATGAAGCATCCTACAACACTCGCGAACAAAACCCCTTTAATCTATTACGTTAATACAACCTACAAATACTCGTTTTGATCCAGTTTCTTGTCGTCTGCTTGTCGGTTGATGTATCATCATATAAACAACGTGTAAGGTAATTCAATATATGTTTTTGCTCGTTTTGATCTGCTCGTCAGTAACCCTAACATCAATTAAACAAGCGATTAACGAATGGATGAATTGCAGAAACTAGGGTTCATAGGGTTTGGGGGTATTTTGGGCTATTCTACTAAATGAATTTTTCTGAAACATTAATCAGCCATTAACGCAGATCAGATGGTTGTGTTGTGTGTGTTATAACCACTGAACCGGCCAGGGGCTTAGGTTTGAGCCCCCATGGAAGTGGTTATGGTTTTATATTTTTGTTAAAGGGCTTAGGGTTTATTAATTATGCATGATTAATAATAAATATCAAATGCATATTTTCTTTTGTTAACCGACACTTTTAAATTCTCGTTCTTATCAATTAATAACGCTTGATAGTAACCTTTGAAAAGCTGTGAGCAATCAGTTACTCCCCGGCATTTCTGCCGTAGGTTGGGGTGTGACAGATTGGTATCAGAGCCGAAGGTTTAAGATAGGTCGTTAGAAATTGCCTTCGACACATGTTTAGGAGCCCTATACGTGCCTATCTGTTTACCTTTATGTGTTCAACTTTAAATTGTTTACATCTTTCTTAGATAATTACTTATTATTTATTGTATTGTTATGCACATACACACATCTTCGAGGCCCTGTCTCAACATTCAAAGAAAAGTTTTCGAAATTAGATTGCCTTTTTAATTTTGGGAAATTCCTTAAGAATTCCCTACTTTTGTTTTTACTCCTTCATCTTAAGGCTATGTAGCATGACAAGTTCCTCTCGGCCAAAGAGGAACATAACTATCATACGACCGACACCTTAGGTTGATTTTAAACTGAATTCACGGTGTACATGGCTAAACTCGGTTTTCGCGATTATTGTGTTTCGTTATTTAAATGGTTAGTTGGGTGAAAAATCCATGGAACCCATGGGCACTCCTACTATCCATTTCTTATCTTGTTTTCGTGTGTTTAGTTGGAGTTCCTCATACGTGGTAGTTCACGGGATGCTTCAACTACTCATATTTCTCTCGTTGGTTCGTTATTTAGTTTGGTCGGTTAAAACGCCATGTAACGCTCATTGGGCCGACAAACTTCATTGCATTGTTAACTTGTTAATTAGTTGGGACAATCAAATTGTCATGTAACGCTCATGGGCTAACCAACTCAGCTATTTTTATTCGTTAGTTCGTTGGGCCATTCAAGATGCCACGGAAAGCCCATGGGAGGCCAACATCCACAATTTATATTTCGTTAGTTTATTAAAGTTAATCAAATCTAAATTTTAAACTGACGTAACTCCTCATGTAGTCATCACACATTAATCTTATTGACTACATCATTTAATAACTATTCACGCAATGTACCCCCCCCCCCCCTCATCTTATAATCTTTCACCTTTAATCCTTATGACGCAAATCTCTTTACTTCTTAATGCAACATTATGATAAGTTATCAACATAGTTAAAAATTTCACTATTCTTATGATTTCCTCAATTTATCCTTCATCTTATAAATCCTCATTTTTGGTCCCTATAGAATGTCTCATTCAAGAAACCAACATTATCCTCGAAATCAATCGTTTAATTCTCACGACCATCGTATGGCTGCCTGTATCGCCAAAGAGATAGCTGTTGCGATCCCTAGGATAGTAACCCAAATTCGGAACCTCCATGCAACCGATTCAACTTTTCACACTAACCACTCTTCTGGTAACGGAAAATCATCTACCACCACTCACTCTCACAACAATAAACGTAAGAACCTTGCTGCAACAAATTCTAACCACCCGCAAGTCTCCTCAAACAAGAAACCTTACCTCGGTCCTTTTTCGTTATGCTCCATTTGTAACCGTCATCACGCGTTAAATCCCTATGCCGTCGCTGCGTCCAACGCAACCGTTACGACCATCTTGCTAACACCTACCGTGTCCTGCCTACTGCACAAGTTGTTCCGCAACAATCTACCCCTCATGCTCAACCTGATGTTCCTAATACCCGTGCTTTCTACCATTGTGGAAACCCAAATCACCTCCCTAATACGTGCCCTCAACTTACCCAAGCTCACAAGCCCAATTTACGACTACATCGTGCTACTTGACCCATGCTTACCAGGCTCAAACCCATCAATCTCATGTCCCTCAAGCTCCTCCCATCAATCAAGGCCAACCTTACTTAACCCTACACTACCAAACCTCACAACCACAAGCTCAAGTTTACCAGGCATATTTCCACTAAACAACTCTCTTGCAAACCGTTCAAGCTCAAGTTTTCCAAGCTATGTCGAATCAATCTACCTCGACTGCTCCTACTCCTGCAACTCATCATTGTGCCTCAAGTCACGCCAATCAAGCTACTCAACGATCATGAAGACCTTGGCCGTTCCCTTTATCTATCTTACCTTATTTTGTCTTTTTCCTAATTACGTATTGTAACGCTTCTTTATGGTCTTGAATTATCTCCGTATTTGAACTATTTACCTTCTATCAAATAAATAAAGTCCCTTTTGATTTAAATAAATTGTTTATTAAAGTATGCTTATATCTTATTTTCTTTACCTTCATGAACATTAACTATTTATAAGCTACCCCTTCTTAAACTTTAAATACTTGTATTTTTACAAAAGTTGTCTTAAAAATTTCTTTGCTTCATTAAAACTCACTGCAACTTTTGAAATTATTTTATACATTGGTGACTTTTTAGTGTTATAAATTAAAACTCCTTAAAACTTTTTTTTCCTCAAAATCATGTTTTACTCAAATGTTTTGTAAACCCACACGATAAGACAAGTTATGTGGATCATCCGACGATCTAATATTTATGGTCCGGAACATAATTATCAAAGTCCTCGCATGGAAATCATGATGCGTAAGATTGTGTGTCATAATATAGAATTGAAAGTGGTTGAAATAACGGTACAAATGTAAAGATGATAAGGATATGGTGGATACGCCGCTGGTACATCCTATATATACGTGCCATTATCGGATTTGCATTTGGAGCGTTATTTTAACTATTCACAGTTCGGTGTTATGATAAATTTTTAAATTTAAAATTTTCTCTTCCTTAAATAATAATGGTTTTGTTAAACTATCCATTAATTTTGGGACGAAATTCCTTATAGTAAGGGAGAGTGTAACAATTCGGATTTTATCCATATATTATTTTAATCGATACCCGACCCACTTTTATGTTCGGGTTATTTTTATCAAACAAAAATACCGTATTTATCGAGTGAATAAATTGTTATTATATTATATCTTAATTATTAATATAATATATATTTACATACTTTCAAATTATGGCAAATATAACCCTAAACTAAACTTTTGTTTAAGTACGTTTCCCTCTTCATACTCCAGGGCCTAAGATGCAAATTAATTATATTATAACCCATAACACAGTTACCCAATCCAAAACCAAACCCGACTCATGAACCCGTTTGTTAAATTTTATGGATTGGACCGCAATTCTTATAATTATTTTTGGTAATTGAATCAGCATTCACGTTATACCTTCCAATAACGAGCTCATCGACATCTGTGATTAGGAAATTGATATATTTTTTATTCGTATTGCTTTGATGTGCGAAAATATATATATAAATAAAACACGAATCGCAACTAAGCTTTAAAAACCAAACAGTCTATCCTAGTTCACACAAACGGCAAGTGTACCAGTCGCGTATAGCAAAGATAAGGAAAGTCCGGATATCGAACTCGAAGACACGTGAGAACGGCTCAGAATATTAACCCTAATCCAAGTCCTACCTTAAAATATTTAATTGATTTTATTATTATTTTTTTATCTTATTTTAATTAATTTAACTAACTTACTTAACTTAACGAAACTAACAAGAAAACTTAACTGCACTAAACGAGGTTTTAACAAATGTGGAGAAACGACTACCTAGGCAAGAATCCTACTGACAGTTCAACGATTAATGAAGTTAACTAATCACACGACACCGGGATCTTAAAATAATCAACTAAGGCTCATTAAAGTTCGCTAGATCACCTCTCGGTCTCACCAACTAACCCTCATAAATCTAAGAAGATTGAATAAATGCACCGGGAAAAAGATTACTAAGGTACCCTAATGACGCATCTCCTCTCGGACTCAACGACACAAAACCCGCTTAAAATTGGTACTAGAAATTATAGGGATAAAGGGGTAACAATATCTAACCCAATCTAAGACACATATTTGCACGCAAAACTAAACCAGACAAGACCAAAACTCGCTCTCGCGCAATTCTAACCTAACCGAATAAAGACGCGAGACAAACCGACTCCCTATTACCTCTCGGTCGCAAGGAAGGTGAACCTATTGAAATTTAATAATTAATCACACTCAAGATTCCTATGGTCGCGCTAACTACAAATAGATCAAAAACACCAAGTCTAAGACCTAAACGTAGAACCCTAACCGAACGACACGCAATCAATCAATCGAAGTCAAACGCGGAATCTCAAACAATAATTATATAAAAACAATTTTTTAACACGCCAAAGATTAAATTAAATAAAGTTTTTCAATAATAATACGTCATGTAATTAATTAAAACCAATTAAACCGTCAAACAATGCCAATATTCATCAAACCCTAGGTAGTGCAAATAGATTTAGCCAATAATCATAACCAAAGAAAACTTAACAGATTCAAAAGTCATAATCATCATATCAAGAAATATGGAGATGAACTTATAAAATAAATAATGCAAACCACTTTGAAGAAAAATAATGTTCTCTATTGCGGTTGCTGTCGCAGCTCCCCTTGACTTGCTCCCCTTGACTTCCTTCTTCTTCCTTTGACTCAACAAATGCAAAAATTGATTTTTCTTTGGTGAAAGGGCTGGTCCGATCGGTTCTATGGGATGATGAGATGATAATTCTTTTTTTATATTATAGCTGTTGTTCTAGTTTGATGCTCCACATGAGTAAAACAATCACAGCCACACACACCATCAAATTCCTAAGTTGGTCTCCTTAAACCCAACACTACACAAGCCGTCCACCACATTCCAACAAACTCTGTTCTTTTTGATAATTCCGATCGGCTCCTGGGGCTGGTCTTAGGGTTTTTTTTAGTTATAATATATATTATTAACTCATGCAAGTCTTCACACAAATGGGTCGGGCCGGGCTTTAACTTGGTTCTTCAAACTTGATCATGTAAGCCTCTTATGTCTTCCAAAACCCGCTCCTTTTCTCTTTTAAAACTCGTCACCTACGCAAAATAATAACTTTGTAAGATCAAGTTAAAACGAGCTAAAAGCATTACTTATTATATAATTAAGTCATTAAATGATGATAAAAATGTACGGAAAGTAAGTGTGTTTTACAACACATCATGCTTATTTTAAACGAACCTTCATAAGCTCGTTTAAGAATATACATTGAAACGATCATGGTAATTCAATTAAACCTGCATGAAGCATCCTACAACACTCACGAACAAAACCCCTTTAATCTATTACGTTAATACAACCTACAAATACTCGTTTTGATCCAGTTTCTTGCCGTTTTCTCGTCGGTTGATGTATCATCATATAAACAACGTGTAAGGTAATTCATTATATGGTTTTGCTCGTTTTGATATGCTTGTCAATAACCCTAACATCAATTAAACAAACGATTAACGAATGGATGAATTGTAGAAACTAGGGTTCATAGGGTTTGGGGTATTTTGGGCTATTGTACTAAATGAATTTTTTTGAAACATTAATCAGCCATCAACGCAGATCAGATGGTTGTGTTGTGTGCGCTATAACCACTGAACCGGCCAGGGGCGCAGGTTTAAGCCCCCTGAATGCGGTTATGGTTTTATATTTTTGTTAAAGGGCTTAAGGTTTATTAATTATGCACGATTAATAATAAATATCAAATGCATATTTTCTTTTGTTAACCGACACTTTTAAATTCTTGTTCTTATCAATTAATCTCGTTAAGTTTTCGTGTGTGTGTATATATATATAATATTATAATAAACGTATTATATAGATTTTTTGTTAAAAGATGTAAACAAAATATTTATTTTAGATTTTAATACCTATTATATTTATTTATTTATACCTAATTAATTATTTGTTCGTTCGGATAATTATAAGTATGTTTCAAGTTATATTTATCAAATTACTTTATTTAATTTGTATATTTAATTATATATTTATTTAGATATTATATCTTAACTAGTAGTAGAGCCCGCGCGTTGCGGCGGCTACACTGAGGATTTTGTTGGTAGAGGGTTACTTACTGTACCGCTTTGCGGCGGGTTTTTTATTTTATAAAATGACCAAATTATACTTGGTAATCTTAAACATCAAATAACTTCCATATTTTCAAATCTTCTAACTGTGCGTTTTTATATATGACCACATTATGATTTAATCATCTCCATCAATACAAAGCATCATTAGGAATAGTGTGATGTTTAAGCAAAATTATTAGACCATCTAGTGAATTTTTATGCATATAAAACACACTTTGGGGTGATCTCCAAATTCGTTTCGATTTTAAATTTTCAATTTCTGATCGTTCAGTCGTTATAACCATAACTCGAACCGACCATTCGTAAGAAATTGGGTTTGAATTGCCACATCTACAAAATAATATGTTTGCTCTTTAGACTCTTTTGTAACGTGCTCCTAGTTACCAACATGCGGAAATTGTAAAAAGATCAATTTTCAATTTTGATAACACTGTTCTGGATTGGGTCTATAGAGTCTATATTTGGAGTTTCATGACTTAAATGTAAAAGTATGTTGACCTTTATGACTTCTTTTGTAAGCATCTTAACTAAACATAAATCACATATTGTTCACAATCTGTCATTTGGAACACAACATCCATGAGAGACTAAAAAAGTCAACACACCTATGAATTGCCTCAAAATATAGTGTCTATACGTACCCATAGCAGCACAGTTTAAGACTCTCTAGCAGCATACTGAAAAAAACAAAAATCAAATATTAATTCTAAGAACGTTAATCAGTTACAAAGAAAGTACACACTTTCACATAGTCTGATGTGGCCCGTTTAACAAGTTTACTTTTATTTTCTTTTAACTTTTTATGTTCATTCGAGTTCATGAACCGTTTGTTCATACTAAATGCATACGAACATAACGGACACGGACAAAAACCCCGTTTGTTTAATTTTACATGTTTGTTTATATTCGTTTGTTTGTTCGATTAATGTTAAACGAGCATGGCCCGTTCATGTCCATTCAGTTCGATCATCATTTGTTCAAGAACTGTATAGTTTTAGTTAACTTATTATTAGCTCTAACTTTGCTTTTTAGTTTATCTTTTTATTACTTTGGTTTGATGTTTTCTTTAATCAAGTAGAGTTACAAATTACAACAATTCTTATTTGCAGCAATTTGGGATACTTTGGACTTTGGAGTGTTGTGGGAAGTGACGATGGAGAAACAGGTTATGTTTTCTCATTAAAGATTTGGATTTTTTTGTTCTTTTTGTTGGTTTTTGGTTTTTGTTGATTATTTGTTTTGGAGGCTAACGAATGCTATGAACTAACAGATCTAAAGTTCCAAATTCGCAATCCATTACTAATTAATAATTTGTTTTGATTTGCTATACATTCATACATAAAATGCAAGGTCATACCTTACTTCATTGACTCTAGGCCAGTATCGGGAAGGTTGGTTTCAGGATCCAAACTCACACTCAAAAACACACATTTTCCGTACAATATTACTCACCGCTTGATCAAAATGAAAAGTGGATACAAAGGGCTTCTACTAATCTACTCTTTATAATAGAGTAACACATGCACATTAAAAGCTTTCACGGTGTTCTTTTTTGCAGCTAACCAGTAAATTTACTCTATTAAACATCAACCCACTTAATTAACCAACACTTAGACCATGTATGCATTTTACCCACATCCCCAATCAGTTCCCATAATCCATTTTCCAGCCGCTAGCTACTGACTTGGTCCGTGTTAATCCTAACCAACTTGGAACATCAAGCTTAACCCAACGTTGCTCAGTTTTGTGAACCCGACTGTGGTGTTTCGCTAATTCTTGTGTGAACTTTACTGTTCTCACCTATTTGATTTAGTCTCACCTACATATAATAATAAACAAAGCAAGTAACCAACTATATACATGTTTCGAAAATCATATTCTAAAATTCAAAGACTACAACCTTTGAGTCAACTTTGTTATATCTAGTATGAAACTGACTATTTAACCTAGTGAGTCTACTTTGTTATATCTAGTATAAAAATAATTGGCTGCACTACAACCTTAAGCAAACGATCATAACCACATGTTGCAAATTAAAAAAAAGAATATTTTCTAATAATGTGCAGATCTTAATTAATCAGAAACACATAACATAATTATAAGCTATTACATTCGTTGATCATGATTAGTTTTCAAATCATGATCAACATTAAACCTTGTAGTTGATATGTTTAGAACTTTAGATCCACATTGTTACTCTTCAGGTTTTGAAATTGTGGTAATCATTTAAGTGTCCTGGTTTAGAGTCTATTTACATTTTTCCACTTCCCATGCTCTCTTGAAGGTGAGTCAAAGCAAGGGCACTTATATAAAAGAAACAAGTGGTATCATATTAATTCTTGTGGTTCAAACACATTATTAATATGATGTGTTATTTGAATTAAACAATGCATAAATTCAAGGTACAAAGTTAGTTAGCATGAACTCACCATGAGTAGTCGCTTCTTTGTTCTTAGGCGTCTTGGGTACAAGCAGAGATCTAGTTGGTAGAACTTGGTAAAATACCGGTACCGATCCCTCAAAAAGTGAATACCAAAAGTATCCGGGTCGGTACCGTTTGCTCATGCCTAGTCGAACTTACAATACAACCATTATATGTATGTATATATTTATAGTTCTAATGACCCATAACAAATATTTCATAGTTTTTAAATTAGATATTTAAATTAGAAGTTATTTGGAATTGAAATCGTGTTGAACACCAAAAATGTTATGTCGTTGTCAAAAAGGCTAAACAATTTAGTAGATTAAACAATTGTAAGTATTAAATCTGTGAATTTGCGTTAATATAAAATTTGGAATATATAAAATGTTGTGTTTTTTAACTGTACACAATTTAGGCACTTAATACCTTCTCAACTATTGATGTTAGTTGGAAAGTTGGATACTAGCCTGTTCTCAAACATGAAAAGAAGACAAACATACTACCAACTGAATATATAATGGTATGTTATAATGATGAAACTAAGATTCGAGGGTCATTTATTTCACAAAAGACAATCTGACGTCTTCAATCAAAATATGAAATTTAGTAATCAGACAAATCTCTAAGACAAAATAGGAATTTGGGCATCTTAAAACATAACCAATCAACATTTCCAAGACCAAATTAGGAATAACAGTCAGACTTCAATCCTGAAACCCCTTTTGCTTTCTTCAAAGATCTGGAAATATTATTTAACCATTCAGATTCAACAAATAACAACACAGAAGCAAGGAGGTGTTTTGAAACCTGGTTGATCGAAGGTTTCATCCAACCCTAGGGTTCAGATAATGATAATTAGAATTTGTGTTCGATATATGGACATGGTGAGAAGTTGTAATAGATTAGCTTTGATTGCTCATTTAATGGAAACTGTCGTTTGTGTTCCTCCAATGATGTCATCGTGAAGACTGGGGAGAAGATAAAACCGATGGTGCCATAAACCAGAATTATATGGCGAGTTAATGAAACCATTCAATTGTCCGGCAAAGTCTCCGTTCAATTGCCGCTACGGAAACAAGCAGCATTCAATTTACCGGCGTCTCCTTTGGAGGGGGTTAAATTACCATTTTATCCCTCTTATATGCTTTATATGTAATATAGATTCTTTAAAGTTATTTAAGTAAATGAATTTTATATTTTATCAAGACAATCAATAGTATTTTATTAATAATAATAATTAATCATCTTTTAAATGTATGACAATCAATGATATTAATCTTTACAATAATAATTATTGAAGAAATCCATAGATCAACTAATGAACATTCTAATCCCAAACCTAACTCAATTCACATCAAATCTTAATTCATTATACGTGTTGTCTCATTATTAATTAATCTATATTAATATTATTTAACTAGGAATCCTTGACGGTATATCCCGAAGGATTTATCTTTCTCACATCATCACTTATTTTCGTTCATCCGATCATGTGAGTACTACATTCCCCTATTTTACTTATTTTTCAACGTTTTGGGGACATATGCGTAAATTATATTTCTTATGTATACTTATACTCAAAATTGCAACTATAGTCTTATGTGGTAACAACTTATACCTTACTTGTTTATGTGCTTACTTGCTTTATATGCTTCCGCATTCGGAGAGGTCCAACATAATCGCAGAATAGTATGATCATACGCCGGTCGTTAGCTTTTGTGCTTCTCGACATCTCAGTTATATTTGCTCATTTGGTTAATTTGTTATTCTCATATGAGTTGTTGCAACACTTATATATATATATATGTATGTACATTTAAACTGGTGTGTTGCTCACTCAACATGTGCTGTTGACAAAATTCTATTTTATACGCATATGCAGGTTATCGTAAGAATTTAATGCAGGTTGGTGAAGACTTAGTGAAGAATTTAATTTAGAAAATAATTAATCAAGATTATTTGTGATATAAGTGGTATTGTTGTATGATTATGGATTATGTATTTGTTGTATTTGATTTATTTGAAAACTTAATTTAATTAATAGATTTTGTCATTTTAATAACGCTTTATAGTAACCTTTGAAAAGCTGTGAGCAATCAGTTACGCCCCGACATTTCCGCCGTAGGTTAGGGTGTGACAAGAGGAGACGATATCAGTTAATATCAATTAAGTTCTTTTCTTACTCTTCTAACCAAGGGTAACTTAAGGGTAGCGAAAATAAAAAGCACAAACTTTGGGTCATGTTTTTTTCTAGAGCCTCCACATTTTGAAGGAAAAAAAAAGGTTTATATGTTAGTAATTTGCACTATACGTATACATGATATAGGAATCATAAAATCGATCGAAATTTCTTTTTCTTTCGACATAAAAGGCTTCCGTTAGATCGTGCTAAAAAAAGGTTAAAGACGCCTTCATTCTAAAATGAAAAATCACAAAATTATCACTCCTTGATTACTAGTTCATTTTCCTATTGTTCTTTATCCTAAATTTATTTTGTAAGAGCTATTAGCCCTCTCATGCTTATTAACCCATATGGTTGTGAGAGAACATAAAGTATGACTTGAAAACAGTTATTGTAGATGGTGATTTGATTTCCAATTTCAAGATCGAGTAAATAGATCGATTGATCTTGAAACAACAATGATTACATACTCTTTCTATAAACAAGTTTAACCGGTAAATGACGAATATAATATAGTTTGCTTAATAGTTAAATAAACTAGTTCGGGCTTTTACGAGAGTTGGACCGAATTGAACTTTGGCCGGTTAGAATTTAATATAATAAAGATCATCATTATAATATAATCTAAAATATATATAAACGAAAACATAAAAATCATACGTGTCGCGATGTGATCGCTCCTCATTTTTTTGGAGTCATCAGATTTCCTTGATTTTTAAATGGAGGCTTCTAATGCATTTGACTCGAATTCACATGTATGGGTCTTACCAAACCCATATATTCCTTAAATGGATTATAACATCCCATTAAATTAAAAATTATTCTCACCAAATTATTGATGTGAAAATCCTATAAAACAAGATATACTAAAAATTATTATATGACTTTTTTTAAAAAGTATTATTTATAATTAAGAAACAATTTTATAGTAAAAAAATAAGCGGGTCTTGGGTCTTACCAAACCAAAATAACTTTTAAATCGGGTTATAACATCTTAGTTATTTGTGAAACCTTTTTATTATCAAACTCTAATAAAATTAAACCCAAAAAAGTATATAAATATTAAAAACGAGTAATGTAAAACGAAAAACATTGGATAAAAACTAGTAACCAATATTTGATGATATGTCGGATTTTATGAGATTTTGAGTTTGACTCCAAGGAAATAAGAGATCACCTTTTTTTGATCATTATCTCAAATATTGAAATAAGAGTTGGCTTCTCATAAGATATGTATATACATATATTAGAAGGATGTCTGCGCGATGCAGCGGGAAATAAAAACCTTTATAATAACATAATAGATTTATGGGTATTCACTGTTCTGTTTGAAATCGTGAAACCCTTTATTGGTATAGGTAGATTATTAATTCTTATTTTAAACTCAATTTAGTATCGAAGTACAAATGAAATTGGAACCTAACCATTGCTAATGGTTTGGTTATGTTGAGTTAAATTTTCAATGGTCCGGTTTTAATTTCCGACGACAAAAGCGTTACTAACAGCTTGGCTCATGGTTTAATTTAATACCATCAAAACCGAACCACAAACACATATGTGTAAAATGTTATTTCTAACTGGAAAAAAATATGACAATATCATACTCAAATTAAAGAGAATTAAATGCTAGTTTTTATGGTGCAATTTTTTTTAAAAAAAATATTAGAGTACAAAAAAGTTATGACCATTTAAAAATCACGGGGGAATTTGGGTTAAAAGTGAAAATATAAAGAATATATGCATAAAAGATGAAGGATCAAAGTTGTAACTATTCTTTAATTTTTCAAAAGTTAATTAAAGTTAAGAGATAAATGTTGTAAATATTTTGGAAAAATATGGAATGTACGTGAGATTTTATGCTAGAAAAACTATTTTTTCTTTCTTAAAACTTGTACCATATGCTTGAAAATTTGCAAAGTACTTAAAATCACCGTCTTAATTTGCCCTTCACTGCTATATTATATATATATATATATATATATATATATATATATATATATCATACGAGTTCAATGATAATTGACTAAGCAAAACAACACGTCATATTTTTTTGGAAAATTGGATTTAAATAATCCCACCTTTAATGTATTGGCCAATAATAATCCCACCTCCGGTATTTCCCGCTGGCAGTCTCACCTTTCTAAGGTTTTTTGTTTTATGATCACCCGTTAAAAATAATTAACGGGGTTAAGTTTTAGCTGATGTGATGGTGACTTGGCATTTTTATTTTCCTACATGGCTTTTCTTTCATCATTATCTCAACAATAATAATATCTTCATCTCTGTAAACTCACCATGTCCAAATCTATCATCATCTTCTTCACCTTCATCACCTTCATCATCTCTGTATTATCCTCAAACCCTAACCCTAACTCACACCCCATGGCTTTCTCCGTCCTGACCTACCACGACTTCATCCTCAAACCCTAACCCTAACTCATTCCCCACGGCTCACTCCATCCTGACCTACCACGGCTTCCCAATCGGACTCCTCCCAACGGACGTCCACTCCTACGACCTCAACACCACTTCCGGCGACTTCGTCGTCCACCTCGGCCGCCCATACCGCCTCATCCTCCCGCCGGACAACTACCTCGCCACCTACTCGAAGAAGGTTATCGGTAAGATCGTGGAGAATCGGATCACTGGGGGGATCACTGGGATTAAGATTAGTGGTGAGGATTTGGTGTTTGAAGTTGGATGGGTTTCATCTGCAGGTGGGGTCGGGTCCGATGGTCAGCAGGTCGTTCATGGTGGCTTTCTTGAATCTGGGTTTGATTGATGAAGGAGAAAGAAAGATTGAAATTGAAAGTGGGTAAAAGCCATGTAGGAAAATAAAAATATAGGTAAAAGCCATGTAGGAAAATAAAAATGCCAAGTCACCAGCCACATCAGCTAAAACTTAACCCCGTTAATTATTTTTAACGGGGGATCATAAAACAAAAACCTTGAAAAGGTGGGACTGCTAGCGGGAAATACCGAAGGTGGGATTATTATTGGCCAATCCATTAAAGGTGGGATTATTTAAATCCAATTTTTTTTTTTAGTTTTGCATCCGGTCGTCGGGGGAAAAAAGGCCACCGCACAAAACGTCGTGTCGTTAATGTCGCGCCGTTCATCGCCAAAGGCTTGCCGTCTGGTGCTGCTATTCTGCACCCGTTTCCGCTGCCGCTATAACGCGCCACTACCACCACTCATTTGTTAAGTTCGTCGACTAGCGCTTGTTCGTTGTACCTCGGTCTCTCAACTGGTTATTCATTAACCAAGGTAAAATTAAATATTGTCGGTCTTGATTTATTTAATTTGGTTGTTTACACTCGTAGGCGTATTGCTTGTAACCGGATCCTGTGAGGTTCCACTAAAGTAATGATTACTCGTTTTATTCCATTGCGCATATATTAATTAACAGAATAATTATTATTTGCCATATTTATTGAACCAGGTTTTAATAAATAATTTATATTTGACTGGTCACCACTAGAACTCAACAGTGGCATCAGAGCTTTGGTTACAACATACGAAACGAATCTGGTCTTTTCACCGGATGTACATCTAGATAAAATTTAGGTTTTGTTTTATGGTTTTTGGCCACTTTGATGGTTCAAAATTGTAATAGATAGGGTTTGGTTATTCATTATATGTATTTAATATTTTAATGAAGAAGACCCGAAGGAAAACCGAGGATGAGCTCACAGAGTTCTTGAAGTCATTGGGAGTTACCAAATATGACGGGATACACCAAAAGTCCATTGTTGTGGTTGTTTTGTGTTGTGACCCCTTGACCCAATTGATCTTGCTAATAGGCTCTAGCATGATCAATCACTAATCTTGGTCATTTATGATTTACATATTCTTCTTTGCTATTGTGATTGCTTACTTTATTATAATGGGTTATAATACCACCAACCTAATACCAAATATTTTAAAATAAATTATCCAATTATGTTTTTGCAAATTAATCTTTATTTAATTATCAAAAACTAATAACTTAATAGATTTCTCTCATAACTTAAAATTGGTTAGACATATCACGACAAACTTAGTTTTAATATGTTATCTAAAACTAAGTGTCTTGAGAGAAGAAAGATTTCCTTGTGTTGTCCTGATTAATACAGTAAAACTGAACTTTTAATCTATTCGGTAAATTATAAAATTAATCTCAATTTTAAAATCAATAGTCTATGCCATCCTACTATAAGCCACACTTGAGGCATACTGCAAAATTTCAAGTGTTTGGAGCTACAGCACCACACTTGATTTCTAGCCTATCTCTTCAAGGTGAAAGGGTTTCGTTGACACATCTGGCCCTTTCACAAGTGACTATACTAGGGCGACTATTACTTTACTCTTATGTTACGTGCTACAGTTGTCTGAAGACTAAAGTGGGCATAGATAAGGCTAAACGGATCAAATTAGGAAATTGTTATCTTAATAGGCCTCATAACCGAGAGTTGTGCTTTGTTCTCAATTGACAATTGTTGCAAGTCTGCCTAACCACTTACTAATGTTGTGTGCTACAGCTGCCATTACTAACTGAAAGCCATATTCTCAAGTTCCTATTTTATTAATGGTAATTGGGTCATTAATAATAGGATTAAAACATCGAAAATACTAATTAAATTATTTTTTCTTATTTAACATATGTCAACTGATAATAACTCCTCATTCACCCTCAAGACTATTCTTGAGAAAGAAAAGCTGAATGCCACAAACTTTCTTGACTGGCACCGCAATTTGAGACTTGTTCTCATAATGGCAAAGAAGCACTATGTTCTCGATGGACCAGTTCCAACCAGGCCTGAAAACAATACTGTTGCCACCAGAAAGGTTCTTGAAAAGCATAAGGATGACTCTACTAAAGTCGCTTGCATTATGCTAGCCACCATGTCCTCCGAGCTTGCAAAGGACTTGGAAGATCTTGGTGCCTATGAGATGCTTGAGCAATTAAAGGGCATGTTCCAGAAACAAGCCCGTCAAGAACGTTTCGACACCATGAAACAACTTATCAGTTGCAGAATGGAACATGGATCTTTTGTTAGTACGCATGTCTTCAAAATGAAAGGGTACATCGACCAGCTAAAGAAACTTGATTATCCCCTGTCGGATGAAAGGCAAGCGGACTTCATCTTGAACTCTCTCCCCAGCTCTTACGAACAATTCGTAATTAATTTCATTATGAATACATGGGTGAAGACTGTGCCAGAGCTTCATGGTATGCTCAAAACGGCTAAGATAAATATTGCAACTAAAACTAATCAAGTTCTGATGATTCGATTTGCTGGTGTCAAGAAGCCTAAACTCAAGAACTGGGGTTATAACGGAAAATGCAATAAGAAGGTTACTGTTGCTGCCAAGCATGGCACAGACACTAACAAGGGTGTTGCAAAGGTACCACAGCCGCCTTCAGAGGAGCGGCAATGCTACAAATGCAACAAGATGGGGTACTGGATGCGTAACTGCCCCGGGCATCTAGCCGAGATTGCAAAGAAGAGGGCCAATGGTGAAGGATCCTCTAAAGGTATTTCTATTTATGTTATTGAACTTTTCACTGTATCCAGCAACACATGGGTATTTGATACCGGATGTGGTTACCACATCATTAATGCCTTGCAGGAACCTGAAAACTAGAAGAAGTTATAACAAGGAGACATGGAGCTCATCGTTGGTGATGGGAAGAGAGTCCCAGTTCTTGCAACTGGCACATATCGTTTTTCGTCTCCATTTGGCCTTGTAGATAATTTAAATAAATGTTTGTTTGCACCTGGTTTGACCAGAAACATTATTTAAGTTTCTTTACTTTTTGAATAAGGATTTCAGTACGCTTTTAATGGTATTGCTATTTCTGCTTACTTGAATGATGCCTTTTAATTTGAGGCTAAACCTCGAAACGGTATTTATGAGATTAATATTCAAACAAAGAATAACGTATATAATCTTTCTAAACATATCAGATCTAGCATCAACGATACATTTCTATGGAATTGCCGACTTGGCCACATAAGTAAGGCACGAGTTAAGAGACTCCAATCCGAAGGGATTATTGAATCCACAGGTTCGGACTCCTTTTATGACTGCGAATCTTGCTTTGCTGGCAAACTCTTTAAGGACTCCTTCACCCATATCAGTAAACGAGCTAAGGATCTACTCGAACTAATACATACTGATGCTTGTGGCCCTTTTAGAACCATGTCTATAAATCATGAAAGATACTTCGTTTCTTTTATTAATGATTATTGTCGATATGCTTATGTCTATATTATGAAACACAAGCATGAAACTTTTGAAAAGTTCAAAGAGTTTCAAAGTGAAGTGAAAAACCAACTAGGTAAAACGATTAAAACACTTTGATAAGATTGATTTGGAGAATATCTCAGCTCGGAGTTCATCAATCATCTAAAAGAGCGTGGAATTGTTTCACAACTCACTCCACCCGGCACACCCCAACATAATGGCGTGAGCGGGAGGAGTAATCGAACCTTGTTGAAAATGGTCTGATCGATGATGTGTTGACCTAACTCATTGTTCTTGAGTTTTTTAACCAAGAAAAGAAAAGGAAATGAGAGGGAAGGATAAGAAAGGGAAGGGAGGAAATTTTTTTTAATTAGGTGTGTTCTTGAGTTTGAAGGAAATTAGAGGAAATGAAAGGATAACTATGTTCTTAAGTTGGATGGAAAGAAAAGGAAAATAACACTTTTACAATTTTACCCTTAAGTTGGATGTTCTTAACTATGTTCTTAGTGGGTAATATTGTAATTTGTTTTTTTATCCTTAGTAATCAGCCCATTTTTGAGAGGATAATTTATTGGGAAAAAACATCAAGTTAATCCCTCCTACATCCTCCTACTCCTTTCTTTTTCATCCTAAAAAAAACTCAAGAACACACATTTTTTAACTATCCTTAGTTTTTATTTCCTTTCCCTCCTTTAAAAAAACTCAAGAACATGACGTAACTTGTCTCATTCCTTTTGGAGCTTTGCCCTTATGACTGCCGCCCACATTGTTCATCTGGCTCTAACTAAAGAGGTAAACAAAACCCCATATGAGATATAGCATGGGCGCAAACCTAATTTGTCTTTCCTTAGAGTATGGGGATGCGATGCATATGTCACCAGTGCAACTGATGACAAACTCGATCCCCGCAGCGTAAAAGTTGTCATCGTCGAATACTATAACCAAAGCGGATATTATTTCTCCCACCCTGATACAAATTTGATTTCTATCAATAGGAAGAGCCACTTCCTCAAGAAAGAAGTTCTCGATCGAGGAATTAGAAATAATATTGTCGATCTTGAAAAAATTCAAGAACCACAAACGACCGCTGAGGAAATTGGGGCGTCTGATCAACAAGATGTTGTTACTGATGCATCAGACATAAACACGAGCGTTCGCAGAAGTAGTTCGCGTACCAAATTCTAAATACCTATGGCATCTAGATGGTCCCGAAGTCTTATTAGTAGCCGAGTCAAATGACGAACCTACTAACTACAAATCTAGTATCTTAGATCTGGAATATGAGAAATGGAAAGAAGCCATGAACGTCGAGATGCAATCTATGCACGAAAATCAAGTTTGGAACTTGGTTGAGCTGCCCCCGAAGGTCAGACAGTAGGGAGCAAGTGGATTTTCAAAAGAAAAACCGACATGCATAGAAATGTATAAACCTATAAAGCACGGCTATTCGCGAAAGGTTTTACTCAAACTCATGGTATTGACTATGATAAAACCTTTTCGCCCGCTCATATGACTTAGTCAATAAGGATATTAGTTGTCATAGCTGCGCATTATGACTACGATATATGGCAGATGGATGTCAAAACCGTTTTTCTTAATAGACACCTTTTGGTAAATGTTTATATGGTTCAGCCTGGAAGGTTTTCCGATCCTAAATATCCTAATAGGGTGTGCAAACTGAATTAGTCCATTTATGGTCTCAAACAAGTATCTCGAAGCTGGAATCTACATTTTGATGAGAAATCAAAGAGTTTGGTTTTATAAAAAATGAAGATAAGCCTTGTGTTTATAGAAAGGCTAGTGGGAGAACTATATCATTCCTCATTCTGTATGTGGGTGATATTCTGATAATTGGAAACAACATTCCTATACTTAAGGAAGTTAAGCACTGGTTGGGATATTGTTTCACAATGAAATATCTCGGTGAAGCTGCTTATATTCTAGGAATCAAGATCTACCGAGATAGGTCAAAGAGGATTCTAGGGCTTATTAAAAGGACATACATAGATAAAGTCATGACACTCTTCTCAATGGAAAACTCCAAGAAAGGTGGAGTTCCTATTGCTAAAGGAACCGTGTTGAACAAATTGCAATCTCCGGCAACGGACATTGAAACTAAGCACATGCAAGAAATTTCGGCGATTGGTTCTATCATGTATGCTATGTTATGCACTAGAGCTGACGTCTCGTATGCTTTAAGCATGACTAGCTATTTTCAGCAAAGTCCTGGCGTTACCCATTGTACTGCAATGAAGAACATTCTAAGGTACATGAAAAGGACCAAAGATAGGTTGAAAGTGTTTGGAGAAATGGAAGAAGAGCTTACTGTAAGGTGTTACCCTGATGCTAGCTTCCAGACTGACCAAGATAATTCTCGCTCACAATCAGGACTTGTATTCACGCTCAATGGAGGAGCTGTTTAGTGGAAAAGCTCCAAGCAGAGTGTGGTGACAGATTCCACCACTAAATCTGAATACATAGCTGCATCGGATGCTGCTAAGGAGGCTGCTTGGATGAAGAAGTTCGTCACTGACCTCGATATGGTTCCGAGTATTCATAAACCAATCGAGGTGTTCTGTGATAACACAGATGCTATTGATCAGGCCAAAGAGCCAAGATCTCGTCACAGAGCCAAGCATATTTTAAGGAAGTTCCACCTTATACGGGAAATACTGAAACGAGGATACATCATAATAAGCAAAATAGACACAGATCAAAGCCTAGCAGACCCGTTCACTAAGCCGATGACTCGGGACAAGCATGACCAACACAGGAATGCTATCGGTCTTAGATTAGCTAATAATTTGTTTTGATTTAGTATTTGGATGTATGAACATTTAGATAGTTATACTTTTGAGTTCACTTTTTATTTAATGGTTAAATGCAAACGTTGAATATTATAAATGTGTTCATTTTAATACGTTTAATCCATGAATATTGTATTTTAAATTATCTGTAGTCGGTCAGACTCGTGAAAATGAATATGAACTAATACTATTCTGACTTTGGACTCAAGGAGTTGACTTCTGAATTTGGACTCAAGGAGTTGACTTCCAAACTTACAGACCTTATTATGAATGACGTTAGATGTAACTTGCATCAAATTATATTCATGTATCTTAATCATAAGAAGTTTTGATATTGGTATACTCATTTAGTATCCTTAGACCTGAGAGGCTGAGATACATATTAGAACTTTTGTTTACTAAAGGCTATTCTTTGATCAATGTCAACTGCTGTCGCGTAACTGCCGGCTATAAAGGCATTGGTTGGGAATATTCTGAAGTTCAGTGGGAGTTGTATGTAGTCAAGATGGGATTCTGTACCCTAACATAATATATAACAGTTACACATCATGGCGCCCTCGTTGATTCAAACTGGTGAAGTGTGAGGCTTCACCCAAACTTACCGTGTGTTTGATTGGACCACTTGATTCTAGATCGAGAACAATAACGATTGAATGCCATGTGAGATTGAATCAGGTCCATGTCTTATTGTTCAATTGATGGCTTATACAGAAAGGATAGATGACAAAGATTACCATAAGCTCATTGTCTTGCAATACTGTATTCCAAGATGTTTTGGTTACTGACTTTAAAGTGTCATACCTTATTGGGGGCAGCCATGTACAGCTAGTATGCGTTAAGTTTCTTAATCGAAAGTTGTTCAAGTGGGAGATTGTTGGAAATAATGGTCCAGCTCGAGTAAGTTAACGCGGCAGACCAAGTTATGACCCGTAAGAGTTACACCTTGAGCAACGAACTAAAATCCTCTTAACTTGTTTAACCAGTAAATGACAAATATAATATAGTTTGCTTAATAGTTAACTAAACTAGTCCGTGCTTTTATGAGAGTTGGACCGAATTGAACTTTAGGACACGGTTAGAATTTAATATAATAAAGATAATCATTATAATCTTTATAATAATATAATGACCAATATTTGATGATATCTCAGACTTTATGAGATTTTGAGTTCGACTCCAAGGAAATAGGAGATCACCTTTTTGTGATCATTATCTCAAATATTCAAATCAGAGTCGGCTTCCCATAATATATATATATATATATATATATATATATATATATATATATATATATATGGGTAAGGATCCTAAGAGAATCTTTTGCAAATTAAGAACTTTGAGAATCATTTTGGACCACTAAAAACACATTTAAAAAAATACTTAAAAAAATCATAAAACAAAAAATAACAAAAATTTTTTAAAAGTAAAAAAACCAAAATTCTTATATTTCATTCCGGTTTCATTAAAAAAAATAAAAAAAAACAAAAAAAAACGTCGTATTATACATATATGTATAATTTTATTTAATCTTTAGTTACATAATATACACATATGTACAATATCATTTACCTTAAATTATACACATGTGTATAAAAAAATCATGTAAATGTACATAGATGTATATATTATACATATGTGTCTATAATTTGCTAAACCGAGTTTTTTTAGTGAAACCGGGATGTTAGAATAAGAATTTTGGTTGTTTTACTTTTTTCATTTTTGTGTTTTTTTTATTTTATGATTTTTTTTATTTTTGAGTTTTTTGTGTTCCAAAATGGTTCTCATAGTTCTCAATTTAAAAAGAGTTCTCTCATGTTCCTGATCCTATATATATATATATATAGAGAGAGAGAGAGAGAGAGAGAGAGGATTAGGATCATGAAAATTTTTTTGAAATTAAGAACTATGAGAATTATTTTGAACCACAAAAAACCAAAAAAAAAAATTATAAAATAAAAAAACACAAAAATAAAAAAAGTAGAAAAAACCAAAATTCTTATTTTATCATCACTCGGTTTAGCTAAATTATGTACACATATGTATAATATATACATATATGTACATTTACATGTTTTTTTTGTACACATGTGTATAATTTAAGATAAATGATACTGTACATATGTGTGTATACGTAACTAAAGATTATATAAAATTATACATATGTGTATAATACGACGTTTTTTTTATTTTTTTTAATGAAACCGGAATGAAATATAAGAATTTTGTATTTTTTTACTTTTTAAAAATTTTTATTATTTTTTGTTTTATGATTTTTTTAAATATGTTTTAAAGGTGTTTTTAGTGGTCCAAAATGGTTCTCAAAGTTCTCAATTTGCAAAGGGTTCTCTTAAGATCCTTACCATATATATATATATATATATATATATATATATATATATATATATATATATATATATATATATATATATCACAGGAGTTCAATAATAATATACTAAGCAAAACAGCAAGTCCTTTCTTTCTCGTTTTTCAACCGGTCGTCAGGAAAAAAAAGGCCACCGCACACAACTCCGTGTCGTTCTATGTCACGCCGTTCATCGTCAAGGCTTGCCGTGAGTTACTGCTATTTTGCACCCGTTGCCGCTGTAACGCGCCACCGCCTCCGGGTGTCTCAACCGGTTATTCATTAACCGAGGTAAAATTAAATATTGTCGGTCTTGACTTATTTAATTTGGTTGTTTAGACTCGTAGGCGTATTGTTTGTAACTGGATCCTGTGAGGTTCCACTAAAGTGATGATTACTCGTTTTATTCCGCTGCGCATATATTAATTAACGGATTAATTATTATTTGTCATATTTATTGAACCGAGTTTTAATAAATAATTTTTTTGAGTAGTCATCACTTAAACCTAACACATAAGATCATCATATAGAGATCACTTAGTGAATTACATGAGTACACAATACTACGCATAATGTGAAGCTTTGGAGTCATTCATTCTAACCACAAGGATAGTAAGTATATAGTTGCGTTGGTAATATCAAAATAAACTTATTTTGTCACGTCGACCTTCTATAATCTTTCGAGTTTATCTAAACGAAAGTTGTTGGTCATGTGGCGTCTGTCTAACGCAATACCCTTTTACAAGAACTATAAAAACACGCAGTTAAGTCAAAGTCGAATGCTTAGATTGAAAGACAAAAGTTGTGACATGGTGCATGTCAAGTCTCAATCTATGGATAAGCATGAAAAGTCTAATTATGAGAGATGAAAAAATTTTCATTATCGTTTTATAAGAATTTTCAAGCATAAAATGAGAATGTTTGTGGATGATAAACCACGAAAAATTATATATATCCGAATACACTCCTTTTAAAACGATGCAACATTCTATTATTTGTAATTGATACAATCATAGAGCGCCATGGATTAAAAATATTTCTTACAACTATGTTTAAGGACTAGTTCAACCTATTACTGTGTGCGTAGTGGGTGAGTATTATAGGCGACAAAAAGGTGGTTTTGGGGCAAGAACACCCCCCTCGGGCTACAAAAGAGGCGAAATGTGGAGGTGATATTCCTTTGTTGCATGTTTCATTGTTTGAATATTATTATTTTATTTTGTATGTGTGATATATATATATATATATATATATATATATATATATATATATATATATAAATATAAATATATATAGAGAGAGGTTACAATAAGAAGTAGTTTATTTTGTATAATAAAAAAAACTCACCTTTTATTAACTGAACTGCACATGACACAAAACACTTCATTTTGTAGTTTCTCTATTACAAATAGCATTATAATTCAGACCTGTATGCCTGTATGCTAGGACACAATCATTAAAAAATAATAAAAAAGAAATAAAAATGAAGAAAAACTCCAAGAGCATGCAATAAATAAGACAGAATTACAAATTTTGTCCTTTAAAATAAGACGAATTACGGTTCGTGTCCTTTTCTAAGTTTCCTTGCAGGCGGTGTACCTTAAACTTTTTTTTCCTACAAGTTTTGTCCTTTACGCTAACTGGGTTAGAAAAAGTCAGTTAAATGCCCTCACGTGAGACGCATGTGAGGGCATTTTTGTCTTTTCGTCTACCCTGCAACTTCTTCTTCCTCTTTTCTTCTTCATTTTTGCAGATCTCTCTCTCTTTCTCCCCCCCTTCTCTCTCTCTCTCTCTCTCTCTGTTTAAACCACCACCACACCACTAACGGCCACCAGAGACCATGTTAATCGCCACCACCACGTATCACCGCTCACTCTCCGCCGGGTAATCCTCCAGCCACCGTCTCCTCCCTCATCCACCGCATCTCCGCCCTGGAGTCCACCCTCCTCCGCCGCCGCAGCAAACAACCTCCATCCCTCCGTGAAGCCGCCGCCCGCACCATTCAAACCCACTTCCGAGCCTACCTCGTCCGAAGATCCGCAACCCTCCGCCGCATTCACACCCCTCGCACACATCAAATCAGCTCTCAATCGCCTCAAATCATCTAAACCCCGCTTCCATCCTCACACCATTTCTCGCGAATCCATGGGCTTGCTCATCAAACTCGATTCTATTCAGGTATTTAATAAGCCACCACTCACTAACTACTTCTTTTTATTTTTAATTAGGGTTTTTGAGTTCAGGGGAGTGATCCGATGATCAGAGACGGTAAACGATCAATCAGTCGAGAATTGATTCGATTCATGGAGTTAATTGATGCGGAAAAAACAAGTGTTTTCGGTCAAAAATGTCAACAGTTCTAAGAAAGAATTTGGGTATCAAGAAAGAAAATTTCTTGATAATTTGAGAAATGCGAGAAAATGCGTTAATCGAGTTGATGAAAATGGGTCCGGTGTTTCTCAAATTAGAAAAGGGGATTTGGGGAAAACTCAACCAACAGTGAAGAAAAATGTGACCTTTGATGAAAATGAGAATGTTTGTAGGTTGTTTAAAAGTGGTCATGGCCGTGTTTCGAGTGACAATGGTAACGATGATGATGATGATGATGAAGTTGAAGTTGAGGAAATCGGTGTTTCTTTGAAAGATACGGAAGTTGAAGAAGACGAGTCTTCGGAAATGAGTGGAAATGAGATCTGCAATAATGAAGAAGAAAAGAGGAAGAAGAAGTTGCAGGGTAGACGAAAAGACAAAAATGCCCTCACATGCGTCTCACGTGAGGGCATTTAACTGACTTTTTCTAACCCAGTTAGCGTAAAGGACAAAACTTGTAGGAAAAAAAAGTTTAAAGTACACCGCCTGCAAGGAAACTTAGAAAAGGACACGAACCGTAATTCGTCTTATTTTAAAGGACAAAATTTGTAATTCTGTCAATAAACAAAGCAAACCATTCCATCAACTTACAACCAATGACAATCACATATCTGATACTTGCCAGCTAATGGGGTCACCCTATTAAATCAACAAATTCTTTACTTCCATACTAGTGAACCATCACCATTAGACCGTTTGTAGGGAACGTTTCCACCAGCGTTATTGTGAAAAATGCGGAGGTACACCGCCCTTCCTGCGTTATGATAATTTTTTTTTGGTGCGTTATATACAAAACGTGCATGGTGGCACAGAAATCAAAAAAACTAGCCGTTGGGATGGGTGGGTCTTGGAGCCGTTGGGATTTAAAAAAAATTATATTAATTATATTTATACTATATAAACAAACCAAACTCATTTTTTTAACACACTCGTTCCACTTCTATACCAATTTATATCTTTTACACTAATATTTCTACCAAAATGTTTCCAAACAACAACCAAAATATTCTCGGTTTCGGTCAATATGCCCGTCAAGGCAACCAAAATCCACAACTGAACCAATCTACCGCCCCGACGCCAACCGTACCCGTCCCGCATATGATTGACCCGCAAATGGCCTCGTACATTGCACTTATACAAAACTCTATGCCAAACGAGGTGCCCGATTTCCAAAACCCAATGACAAACATTTTTGCGGGTTCGGGTTCTCAACCCACCCCGGAGATCCAACCCGAGGTCGAGTTCGTGCCGGAGACACAACCCGTCCCGGAGACCGCAGGCGGTTCGAGCCAACGCGGACGTTCGAGAAAACACGCAAAGAAGGCCACCGGCGAACCTCGGGTTAAAAAGACGGTGATCCAATGGAGTACCGACGAGTGCGAACTATGTGCTCGTGCTTGGTGCCAGATATCGGAAGATGCCAAATGCGGTATGTTTTTAAAATACATATATATTTTTTTAAATTTCTTATAACAAACATTAAACTTGTAATGTTTTTATTTTTTTAGCGAACTATCAAAAAATGGGGGTATTTTGGCACAAAATCATAGAGAGGTTTCACAACCTTGGCGGGGACTCACGTCGAGAAAAAGATTCGTTACTGTCTAAATGGGGCGACATAAACACCAAATGCATGGCTTTCCATACGGTTTTCTCTCGGATTAATCGAACTAGGAGTAGTGGTGTCTCGGACGCGGAAGTCATGGAAAAAGCGTTGGTTGAGTTTCAACATAAGGTCGGCGGGACCTTCAACTACTTTGGCATTTGGAAAGACCTATTGAGGTGTCACCCAAAATGGGGCTTGGTGTTGGATGCCGAAGCCGAAGCCGACGGTGGCCCGAGTAAAAAAAAGTCTAAATCATCGTCTTCGGTTGATCCAGACACGCCCCGTTCCGACGCTCGAAACTTCAACTTAAGCGATAATGACCCCGTGAATACTACCGACATGCCTCGGCCGGGGGGTAGAAGAACCAAAGGCAAAGGAAAGGGGAAAGGGGCCGCTTCGTCGTCGGCAACGGGTTCGAATCCCGAATTGTAAAGCCAATTCCAATTAATGAACTCTCGACTCCAAGATTTACACGAACTTGGAACCCAACGACTTCAAGTAAATTTGGACGCCGTCGACCTACTTCGAAGGAATGAGATGGACAAAGACATCGAGATTTTATCAAAGAGCTATCCGAAGACGACCCGATAGTCCAATCTCTAAAAGCCACTCGACGAGCGAAAATTTTAGAAAAATATAAATTAGTTTTACTTTTATTAGTATTATTTATGTTTTTTTTAATTTGATCTATTTTTTTTAATTTAGGTTAATGTATTTTTTATTTGGAAGTTTAATGTAATTTTTAATTTTATGTTAATTTATTTTAATGATTTAGTATTTAAAAAATCAAATAAAATTAATAATGATTGGGCGCCACGTGGCGCATAATGTCTGGGGGTGGAGAGTTATGACTATAACATGTTTTTGTAAAAAACCATAACTCTGACTAGGCGCCACGTGACGCATAATGCCTGGTAGTGGAGCTTTATGACTACACATGGTCTTAATCTACAAATCCATGAGACCATTCATAATGAGAAAAGGGACGAGAAGAGACGGAGATTGGGGAGGAACCTCCCCCCCCCCACACAAAAGTGAACGAGAATAGAAGGGACGAGAAATATATCTTGTCCTAATGTTTGTGGGCCCACCTCAGTTTTATTAATTTTTATTGAAATAGTCATTTTCCAACGGTAATTTAAAAAATGTAAACAAATAACAATAAAAATACCACTCATCAAAACAAAAATATCATACTCACTTTCTCAAAAAATCTCCAACATACCTTAGAAAACGAATCCGAACAACCCACCTAGCGTTTTTTTTTTCAATTTTCTCGTCTACCAAACCAAGAAATGAACTTTTCCAACGCACCAAACTGACCTTTCCTAAAATACCCCTCGGTTTTCCCGACCCGAACAACATCCCACAACAACATTTTAACTTCCAATTTTACGTCTACTTTTCCCGACAACCAATATGGGGCGTACGCCAATTTTGTCGCCCTGAACATCCCGATACTAGTTTACGCCTCCACTCAAAAGGGTTAAACGAAGTGGCCGACGCGTTGGACGTACAACTAACTCAAATGATATTGGAAACGTACAACCTACCAAAACAGTGCATATTTTAGTGTTTTTTATTTTTTTTATGTTATGTATTTTTTTATTGTATGGTTTTTAATTTTAATTTATTCTTATGTATTTATTTAATTTAATCAAGTTTTATTTGTTTAATTTATATTATTTTTTTAAAAATATAACAACTTTCGATGTGACACTTCTCCCCCAATATCTCCTCCATCCTTACACCCCTAAACTATAATCTATCTTCTTGTTGACTGGGCATCACGTGATACACTTTCCCTCCACCACTACGCATGGTTTGAGAGCCAATTTTTAAGCTAGACCCTATATTATCTTAACTCAAGTTTAAAGGGAAATAAAAATATTAAAATGGCCATTTAAAAAAAAAACTCAAAATAGTCCACTTTTTTTTAAAAAAAAATCTGGAAAAAATTCTCCAAATGTCGTCTGGGACGTTGCATTGGGAATCAATCCGACGAGATTCAAAATGATTTGAATCTCATTGGTTCTGTCAAAATTTTAAGTAATCCCATTTTCCCAGGCCAAATTTTAGGAAATCCAATATGCTTTGTGAATTTTTAGGGGAAAAAATTTGTCATTTTCTTTATCACTATTTTTCTCCTTCTCACATATCTCTTCCCAATTTCTTTTCATCATCTTCCGCTCTTTCTTCATTAGAAAATACCTCCCACTATGTAAAATGGATTGTGCAACGTTGCACGTTTTCGGCGAGCACAAATCAAAGCCAATGGATAGATTTATCGGGCTTTGATTTGTGCTCGCTGGAAACGGTTCAAACATCAACCAAACCTAATCCAGTGTACATGGTTGGAGGTTTTTGAAGGAAGATGATGAAGATAATGAAGAGAAATTGGGAAGAGAGATGTGTCTGTGTGTGTGTAAGAGAGAGAGAGAGAGAGAGAGAGATAAAATGTCCATAAAAATGGACAAAGCGTGTGGGATTTCGTATTTAAATTTGTTTATGTTTAACCCGACTCGGAATGTAATTCGGATCTTTTGAATTATTTTCATTTTGTATTTATTAGTGTTTAACTTGGTTTAACTTATTTTATATTCTTATAAAATAATTCTAGTGACATAACACAAATGAAAATGTGACCTAAAATGTTTAATATTATATTAAGTGTCATTGTTGTGTATCCTTTAGTCACACCAAGTTCGAAAATTTCTTGTTACATTTCCATTTAGTGACATATATTACATAATTAGATGACCCTAACATACTTGTTATCACACTATTATTAAATAAATGTGAGTTTTATGTATTTTAGTGACAAATAATTTTGAACAATGTGACTATATGTAATTAGTTATCACACAATTGGTAATCTAATTTGTGACTATTACATACCTTTTAGTGAAATAACACAAATGAAAATGTGACCTAAAACTTTTAATATAAACTAGTCTTATTTTAAGTGTCACTGTTGTGTATCCTTTAGTCACATCAACTTTGAAAATTTCTTGTTACATTTCCATTTAGTGACATATATTACATAGTTACATGATCCTAACACACTTGTTGTCACACTATTATTAAATAAATGTGATTTTTTTTATGTATTTTAGTGACAAATAATTTTGAACAGTGTGACTATGTGTAGTTAGTTATCACATAATTGGTAATCTAAGTTGTGACTATTACATACCTTCTAGTGACATCTCTTATTTTTAAGTGTCGCTGTTGTGTATCCTTCAGTGACACTATCTTTGAATATTTTGTTGAGTCAAAGATTTGACCTGAAATGAATCAAAGATGATTAAGAGAGATTGGAATCTTCTCAACACTCCTCAGAAATGACTAAATATGAAAACCGAGCACACTTGGACCTCCCAGCAAGGTTTTACTTGTCCTAGCAAGGTATATTTCCTTTCGGGCAAGGTTATCATCTTGAAGTCTTCTTTAGTGTTAATCCGAGCAGGGTTCACTATGTCTAGCAAGGTTGTTTTTCATAGCCAAGCAAGGTTTACTTCTGAGTAGGCTCTTGGCTAACCAAGCTTTTGAAGCCAAGTATTTGGAAGATCTAGCAAGGTATTCTTTAATAAAACAGTGGTCCGAGCTTGCTTGATGGAAGTTGATAAAGAATTATCTTAAGGACTTCATTGAGCAAGGTTCAACTCCGAGCAAGCTACAATGTTACCAGCACACTTGTATTTTCTAATAAGTTATTCATTAACAAAGAGTTGAAAGGATATCTGAAGAACAAGTTTGCTCGTTAGATCTTATCGGGCAAAGTCTGCTATGGTCAAGAAGATTGAAGTCTGCTAGGTGAGTATTCTCTAAGGAAAATACTCTTAAGTAAAGTCTACCCGGAGAACTGTTTACCAGCACACTTCAAGGTTACCAGGTCTACTCGATGAAGACAAAAGGCACAAAGCCTACCCGGAAGACCTGTTTTTACACTTAGTATATTTTTTAATACGTAATATGATTATGTACCTATCATTAGGGTTTCTAGAAGGAATGACAGCTGTCAGGAGGCAGGCCTATAAATAGAATGATCTAGGACATGCCTCCTAACGGACAGACGGACGGATTTGCCACTTTACACTTTTCAGACCAAATCTAATATTTCTGATTTGAGTGTGACGGCTGTCCTACGATTAGTACGCATAAACCTTTCTATAAATGAAAATCTTTGGAGCGATTGTTTGTGTTTGTTACATTTATTAGTCTTTAAGCAACAATTCTGTTTGTTTCTGATTCCGTCGTTAACAAACATTTAATCTTACCATAAATAACAACGTCATCAAACTTCTTGTCGGCACATTTATTGTGTGGGTTGTGACATTTATTGTGAGTTTGAGCGATCAATTCGGGACCGACAAGTGGTATTAGAGCTTGTTTGTTGCTGTTTGTGTGAAGATTTGTTGCTTATTGTTGATTATTTGAAGATGAAGAATGACGTGAGCTGAATACTGTTCCATTGAATACTGAAGTCAACAACTCTGTTCTTCATTTATTTCTCAAGATCTGCAATTTTGGGTTTCTTCTTTTACTTGTTTTTGCTTAAAGTTTGAATTTTTATTATTAGATCATGCTCCAATCAAATAAAATACATCATATCTGAAGAGCTCTTTCTTAGATCTGATTGATTTTTCAAATTTTATTTTGCAATCTGTTTGAACTGTTCTTTGTTCTCTGTTTTTCTTTAAAATCATTTTACAAAATACCAAAAATATGTCCGGTTTTGAAGAGAAAGAAGTATCCACTAACAAAATTCCAAGGATGTATAGGCAGGAGAATTTTATCAAATGGAATGTTTTGTTTAAGGCTGCAGTGTGTTATAATGAAGTGGATATGTGGAACTCCATTAAAATGGACCATATACTCCTGAAGGTGTAAATCCCAACCAAGCCGTGGGTGAAAGGGTGAGGAAAATTGATGACGGAGCTCTAGCAATGATCAAGTTGGGTCTGTCTTGGGATATCTTGACGAATTGCACATCATACCACAGCAAAGGCTATGTATGATGCAATACTTGAGGTGTTTGAGGGAAACACAGAGATGAAGAACATCAAGGAGCAAATACTCAAGCAACAACTTGAGAAGTTCAAGTATAAAAATGGGGAAAGGCTGAAATCAATTCTTGATAGATTTCTAGCAATTGTGAATGATCTAAGAACCACTGATTATGTGATGACTGACTCTAACTTGAACACTCAGCTGCTATCAACATTGCCCAAAGAATGGTATAAGGCTAGTAAGTTCATTATTCAGAAGCCAAACTTTGAAAGACTAAAGTTAGATGATGTGATTTGCTTCCTACAAGCTGCTGAAATAGAGATGATTGAAAATGAAATGATAAAGGAAGAGAAGCCCTGTTTCCAGGTGTCCAATGCACTCATTGCACCTATGGGAAACTTGTCAACTAAAAACCAACAGCAGATCCCTATCATAGAGGAAGCTAATGAACATGGTGTTGACACACCAAAAGCATTTGTTGGTGGGAGTACAAGTAACCAAGGAAACCAATCAAAGTTTAATGTCTAACTTTTAGATGACAATGAATCTGCTTCTATGGAAAGTGGACATTTGCCTTATGGTGCTGGAAACAGTGGTCAAAGGGAATGAAACTCAAGCATTGTTCTCTATGTTTATAGAGTCCTACAATGCATTTGTTGCCAAAAACATGATTAACACAAGTGTCATTCAAGATGATTTGGAAAAAATTGATGTAGATGACCTTGAAGACACAGACCTGAAGTGGCAGGCTGCCATGTTGGCTCTTAGAAGCAAGAGGCTATACAATAGAACTGGTAGATCTCTTTTATCAGGGTCTAATGAAAGAATTTGATTTGACAAGTCAAAGGCCATTTGTTATAATTGCCAACAGCCTGGTCACTTTGCTAGAGAATGCAACCAGCCAAGGAACTTTCAAGTGAACCAATACCAGAACCAACAGCCAAGAAACCAGTCCAGTATCAGCAAAACCAACCAAGAAACAACAACTACAACCCCAATTTCAAAAATTACCAACAAGCCCAATGAACAATCAGCAGGTGGTGCCTCAGAACCAGAACTACCAAAGAAACAACAAGAACCCTCCAAATGTTCCAAATAACCCTAACAAAAATAATCAAAATCAACCTAGAAATAAAGGGAATGTAGCACTGGCTGCGCAACAAGAGGGGGATTTTGATTGGAGTAACCATGCAGATGATATCACCAAAGCAAATGTTGCATTGATGGCTGTAGTGGAAAATGAGGCTGGAACATCATCTTCTCAGGTACACTCAACCTCTACAACTGATATACATGAAACAATTAATGCTTTAACTGTAAAAGTAGGCAAGCTAGAGGGTGAGTGTTTCAGAAAACAAAGCATAATTAATGGGTACCAAACAAGTGATATAATCTATGAGGAAAAGATCAGAAGCTTGGAAGATGATTGTGTGAGTAGCTATAGAACTCAGCAAATATATGTCACTGAGATAGATGGCTTAAAGAGAATAATTGTTGAAGAGAAGGTTTAGAACACCAAGTTGCAGGTTGAGAATGAATTTCTTAAGAACTTGGTGTCCACAGGAAACATTTGTGGTATTGTGAACAAGATAAAAGAAGAAGATAAATACAAAGTTGTTCCTCCACAATTCAACAACAACTACACTCTCAATGTTGACAAGGAGAAAAGAGAGACATATCTCAACTAGTTCAGAGAAGTTTTTCAAAATAAGGAAGAATTCATTGACAACTACAAAATGGTTGAAGTAAATGAAGAAGGAGAGTTTGTTGTGAAAGAGGAAGTAAGGGAAGATAAGTCAATTGGAGTACAAGTGTCTGAAGATGACTTCAGTGAAGAAGATTTGGACCAATATGATCTGAGTGACTCAAGTGATCAAATCTCAGCTGAAGAAATTCAGGCTATTGAAAGAGGTAGAAGATATAAGAAGCCTGATTCAATAGACAAACTGCCAGTACTGCCCAAACTGACTCCCAAGATGGCAAAGATAAACGAAAGAACGAGAAGAGAACATGTGTCTTTTGACATATGTGAAAGGTTAAAAGTAAGTTACAATGCTGTTAGGCCTCCAAGCAAAACTATGTTGAAAAGGTTAAGTGAGAATAACAAGAAAAAGACAACTGAAACAGTTGAATGTGACAACTTCATTCCACTATACCCTGTTTTCTTTAGCCATGAAGTGTTTGACATTGGAGAAGTTAAAACAATGGAGGAGTATGAGAAAAGAGAGTCAAGACACAAGGGAAACCTGGATGAAGAGCCTATGAATCTGGAGAAAATCATCTTTGTGAAGAGAAAGACAAGATATCAGGATAGAAGAGTTTGTTCCTTTTTCACTTGACTTTGATTGATTGAAGACTCAGAAAACACTTGGAATTACACCACCTAGACCAAGTGAGAGATTCAGGAAGGGGAGTGATCATGAAAGATTCAAAGGAAAGGTGTGGTGGAAAAAAATGTGATGAATATGGTCATCATACTGCTTCTTGAAGTGAAAGGTTCAACTTCAAACCTTTTCATGTTCCTAATGAGACAAAGTTTGGTAAAAACTTTGAGCTTTACAAACATAAGTATGATGAATACTTGGGAAAATGAAAAGTGTGTGGAAAGGAGAATGTAAACTGATCAGAAGGCTGACAACAATATTAAGAAGGAAGGTAAAGTTGAAAGGAATCCAAAGAAAAACATGGCTGAACAAGTCAAAAGAAGCAAATCTCCCAAGAAATCTGAAACTGGTGTCAAAAAGAATTTTCAACCTTTGAGAATTATCCCCAATCAAGACTCAAAATCAGTTAAGTCTGATGATTCTCAAGGATCACCAAGTAATGATAATAAAGGAAAGAAAAATGTTTTCTCAAAAAGGAAACCAAAAGAACTAACCGATGATGAAAAGTTCCTATTGAAGCATGGTTTTGAACCTCAAGGATTTCTTTGGAAACCTAAGGTTGAAGTTCTGAAGAAAAAGAACTTTGATGTGAGAGATTATTCAAGCACAAAGGACTATGTAGTTCAAGAGTGCAACAGTGTAGTGGATGATTGCCAAAGCACAACTTCATATTTGAAAACTCCAAGGGAATGTGGTTATAAAACAGATAATTCAGATAATATTGAAATTACTCATGAAAATCCTAAACCCATTACTCTCACACTCAATGCTACCACTGTTAATGAATCTGATGATTTGCAAGTTGAGACAGCTTGCACTTTATCACCCAACTAATCAATTTCTTTGATTTGTGCAGGAACCATCCACTCCACTGAATGAAGTATGGTACATGGATAGTGGGTGTTCCAGGCACATGACTTGTGACATAAGGTCACTTGTCAACTATGAAGAGAAGTTTGAAGGCCCGGTAGCCTTTGGTAGTGATGAGAATGGTGGTAAAATTGTTGGAAAGGGTATCTTGACAAATGGAAATGTCACATTTGACAATGTCTTCTATGTAGAAGGGTTACAGTACAACCTTTTAAGTATATCCCAGATGTGTGATAAAGGATATAAAGTTGGTTTTGATGATTATCACTGTTTCAATCTTAAACCTGATTTTGTAATCCCTCTGGACATGATCATGATGATGGCCCCAAGGAATGGCTATTTGTATGAACTAAGCATAAAGGATGTTATTTCAAGGGGTGGTACCTGTTTTGTTTCTAAAGCCACTGAAAATGAGTCAAAATTATGGCATAGGAAATTGTGTCATGTGAATCTGAAGAACATGAACAGACTTGTGAAGGGTGAGCATGTGATTGGCTTACCTACAAGAGAGTTCAAAGTGGATGATAATTGTATCTCATGCCAAAAGGCCAAGCAGCACAAGTCTTCTCATAAAGCAAAACTCATCAACTCAATTGATCAAGTGCTAGATATTCTTCACATGGATCTTTTTGGTCATGTAAGTGTCCCAAGCATAGGAAAAAAGAGATACTGTCTTGTGATCATTTATGACTTCTCAAGATACACTTGGGTTTATTTCCTAAGTACAAAGGATGAGACTGCTGAGTTGATTAAGAGTTGTGTAACCAGGATTGAGAATCAATTGGATGCAATGGTTAAGATATTGAGAAGTGACAATGGCACAGAGTTCAAAAATGGAGTAATGAAGAGTTTTGTACTGCAAAAGGAATTCTTCAACAATTCTCTCCTCCTAGAACTCCTGAACAAAACGGTGTTGCTGAAAGAAGAAAAAGAACACCTACAGAAGCTACAAGAACCATGTTGGCTGATGCTTTTCTGCCTGTAACGTTTTGGGCTGAAGCAATCAACGCAGCCTGTTATGTTCAGAATAGAGTGCTTCGCAAAAAAAGTCAAGATAAAACTCCATATGAAATTTTGTTTAAAGTAAAGCCCTACATCAAGTTTCTCAAGCCATTTGGATGTAAATGTTCATTGCTGAACACCAAGGATTATCTCAACAAGTTTCAAGCTAAATCCTTGGACTGCTTCTTTGTTGGTAACTCTACACATTCAAAAGCTTACAGAGTATATGTCAAAGACCACTTAAGTGTTATAGAATCATCTGATATTGTGTTCAATGAAAATCAATTCAATACAGTTGATGGTGCTGCATGACTGTTTGATCTTAAAAAGCTAATCAAGTCTTTCAAGATTTATCCTGAGGACTTTGATGAAGCTATTTATAAGACAAGTGTGATTACAGAAGAATCCTCAAAGAAACTTGATTTGGACAAGCTATGGACAAAGGTTGTTGAAAAGGGAAAAACATACAATTTCATTAAGCATCCTTCAATTAATGAAAATGAACAAGCTCCAGATCAAGTTCAAGATCAGAATATTGAACAAGAAAATCTGGTTATTGAAGTTATGAATGAGGAAGATCCTGATAACTCTACAGAAGCAAGAAGAAATGCAAGATATGAGGATTTGTTTCAAAGTATGAATGTTGGAAACAATAGTGCATCTACCTCTCAACTGAACATTGAAGAAGCACTAGAGTTTCATGATGTAACAACATTTGATCATTGATGAACCTGATCTCAATGACACAAATCTTGATTATGATATATCCACTGATATAGTTGTTCAATCCTCTAATGTTGAAAAGAATCATCCTCCTGAGAATATCATTGGAAACATCTATGAAAGAGTAACAAGAAGTGCATCTGAATCTGCAAACATCTATTTGTACTCCTGCTTTCGATCCCAAATAGAACCCAAGAACATTGTTCAAGCATTGAAGGACAACAGTTGGGTAGAGGCTATGCAATAGGAGTTGGCTCAGTTCAGAGATCTGCAAGTGTGGGAACTTGAAGACAAGCCAAGAAACAGGTATGCAATTGGAACCAAATGGGTTTTCAGGAATAAAAGGGATGAAAGAGGTATATTGAATAAGAACAAAGCTAGACTTGTTGCATTGGGATGCCTACAAGAAGAAATGATTGACTTTGAGTAAGTCTTTGCACCAGTTGCAAGACTTGAAGCTATAAGAATTTTCTTGGCTTATGCTGCCTCAAAGAATATAAGGGTATTCCAACTTGATGTCAAATCTACTTTCCTAAATGGAAAAATAGAAGAGGAGGTGTATGTAACTCAGCCACCAGGATTTGAAGACCTTGATTATCCTAACAGAGTGTATAAGTTAAACAAAGCCTTGTATGGACTACATCAAGCTCCAAGAGCTTGGTATGATGAGTTGTCAAATAATTTGCTTGAACATGGTTTCCAAAGGGGAGCCATTTACAAGACCCTCTTTTACAAGAAGAAAGGAAGAGATTTGCTGTTGCTGCAAGTTTTGTGTTGATGATATTATATTTGGGTCAACCAATGAACAGATGTGTATGGGGTTGAAGAGGTGATGGAATCCAAATACAGTATGAGCTCAATGGGATAAATGAACTTCTTTCTTGGACTGCAAGTTCAAAAGAAGACTGATGGAATTTTCATATACCAGTCTAAGTATGCGCAGGACATACTAGACAAATTCAAGTGTAATGATCTTAAAACTGCTTCAACTCCTATGGATACAAAAGAAAAGATGGTAGCAGATGAAAAGGGGGAGCCAGTGGATGAACATGAATACAGAGCAAAGATTGGATCTCTGATGTATCTGACTACTTCAAGGCCGGATATCATGTTTGTTGTATGTGTTTGTGCATGATTCCAGTCAAGTCCTAAGGTTTCTCATATGAATGCAGTCAAGAGAATCTTTAGATATTTGAAGGGAAGACCAAATCTAGGAATTTGGTATCCAAAGAACCAGTCCTTTGATCTGACTGCCTACACAGATAGTGACTATGATGGGTGCAATATGAATAGGAAGTCTATTTCTGGAGGTTGTCAATTTTTGGGAGACAGATTGGTGTCATGGCAATGCAAGAAACAAACTACAGTGTCAATCTCAACTACTGAAGCTGAGTATATTGCTGCATCTGCCTGCTGTGCACAAGTCCTCTGGATTCAAAATCAGAAGCTGGATTATGGTCTGAATTTCTTAAAGACCCCTATTTACATTGATAACACTGCTTCATCTTTTATTATTAAGAATCCTGTGCAACATTCCAAGACTAAGCACATTGAAACCAGACATCATTTTATAAGGGATTGTAGTGAAAAAGGTTTAGTTGAGGTAAAAAGAGTTGATACAAGTGATAATTTGGCTGACCTATTCACAAAACCACTTGATAGAACCAGGTTAAACTTTCTCTAGAAAACCCTGGCATGATCAACTCAAATGAAGTCTGATTAATGATCTGTGCTAGTTGTGCAAACTGACTATCTTTTCAAAGTCTTGATGAATGTTTGTTTGATATTTGTGTTCCTCTATGTGCTAATTGACCATTTTGGTAGAGGATCCTCAATTTGTTATGTTTGAATGTGATTCTGTTTGCTGTTCACTGATATGTGCTTAAATGATTAATTGCAAATCCTAGGTGTTTCTGATACTTTGGATAATGATCAGTGAAGTGTATGATATCTAGATAAGTACCTTATTTGACTTGATAATATGTGCTTGTCTGATATCATGATTATGTGATATATCTACTGTGATCTTGTTAGGATTTGTTAGACTATGCATTTTGTGAAGTTTGCCTATTTTAATGATGTCACTGATGATTTGAATATGTTACACTTGTAATTATGTCAAAATGTGCTTTTGTGTCAAAAGATATGCTCAAATGAGAACTCTTTAGAAGACTTTTGGTCAAAACAATTTTGATAACATAGAGCAAAGTTATTTAATGGTGCCGAGACATGATAATACTATTCAGTTCAAAGCTTTATAGAAGCTTAAAAGGAAATTTTCAATGAAAAGACTCAAAGAGTTACTTTTGCTTAAAATCATGTCATTTGCTCAAGTTGTAAGGGCATATACTTGCATATGTTTGGTCCTATAATCTGTTTTCAGATTGATAGGATAACCATTAACCTGAAGACTGAAGGCATTTGGGGTAATTGTAACTTGTTTTCTATTCTTTCACATAAAATTATGTCAATAACTCTAAATTTGAAAGGACATGTATTTTTATATATGTTTGACCCTGTTACCCACTTGTCGTAAAAAAGGATAGCCATTTACCTGTCAATTAACATAAATTGGGGTGACTGAATTTTTGAAATGGGAAATGATAGTACATTGACTACTTAGCCAGTTATATGGATTTAATAGGCTAAAAAGACACTTAGTACAGTCATTGACATGTATGGTTGCTTTCCCATGATGTGTAAAATTTTAGGTGATATAAACATAAAGAATTTGCTAAACTTAATGTGGAGTTACATTGTTGTCTATGAATGTTCCAAGATAAGTCTTTCCAAATGATAGGCAGAAAAATGATTATCTAGATATACACGAGCCCGTTAGTATTTGGTCCCCAAAATGAAGTATTTATAAAATAATGACAAAGAACAAAGTTGAGCTAAATGTAAAGATAAAACAACACAATGTTGTTATGTGCTCACATATATATATATATATATATATATATATATATATATATATATATAAACCATAAGTTCTGTCATTAAAAGTTTTTAACCAAATCCAGGGGGTCAGAGTCAACTCAGGGTGTTCTGGAGAAAGCCAAATAAGCATTGAGAATAAATATGAGCATAATAAAACAATATATGTTATCCATTTAGTATTATGCATATTAATTAAATCTTAATCATATCACCAAAGAGATGAAATTCATGTTAAGTCTAGACCTACTGTTAACCTGTCACAATAATGCTGAGAATGAAGTATTGAAAAGCTGTTTAGTCAATATGATCCCATGACTGAGATCTTTTTCATCACAAGAAAGAAACTGTTTTGAAAGGAAATATGACTGAAATTTTATCTCTAAATGCACTATTTTCTCTTAAACAACTATTTTTATTGATAAATATGTTTGATATTTGGTTTAAGTCAAAAAGTGTTGCATTTTACCTTCAAAAGGGTTGAATATGTATTTTCGGGTAAGGTTTATTGTTTTCAACCTTTACGATCACACTTAGATGTTATTTGTCTAAGTTTATAAATGTCGGGCATGCTTTGATGTTTTATATTATTTCAGGTAGACTTGATTGTTTTAGTTGAAGTTTAACCCTTTTGAGCATACTTGAAATATGAATATGATATTACTAGCAAGCTTTAACAATTTCAAGTTTTCCTAGTACACTTAACTGTTTTTAGGATATTTGACTTGTTTCTTGCAAGCTTTGCATCTTATATGCTGAATATGATGATTCTAGCATGCTTTTATATTGTTGGTATTGTCTAGCACACTTTATTGTTTTGTTTAGAAGTACAACTGTTTACTAGCAAGCTATTTTATATGTTACTATTCACTAGCAAGCTTTGTTGAATTCTAAACTTTCTAGCAAACTTAACTATTTTATAGGTTTCTAAGTCATACTATCATGCTTTGTGATTGAATATGTTGCTTCCAACAAGCTTTATATGATGTCAAACTTTATAGCATACTTAGGTGTTTGTTTTACTGTTTGAACTCATTCTAGCAAGCTATGTGTTATTTGTGAATATGATTCTTTAAAGTTACAAGTGTTTTCGGGCAAACTTTGTTCCCGGACACACTTTATGTTACGAGCACACTTTGAAATTTTCAAATGTTCTCCAAACATACTTGGTAATTTCAATTCTTTTCTTTTCGGGTACACTTTGTGTTTTGAATTCCTATCTAGCATACTTTGTATTCTTGAAGTTTTTCAAACATACTTTGTTTTCAAAGTATCATTGACTGAATATTTGTGAACTTTTTGACATATTCGGGTAAGGTTTGTGATAAGGTTTGTGACTAGAAATATTTCTAAGGTATTTATTTGGGAATCTTAATTGATTCCTAGCAAGGTTGCCTAATTGATATTGTATACTTGATTATTGGTCTTGTGATTCATTTCTCGAGCAATCTTGTATCTCGAGTAAGCTTCATTCACTTTATTCTTTTTAGATTTAATTTTAAACTTTATAATGTCTGAACCATTCTAATATGCCTGGTGACAAAAATGCTTTACTTATGCTTGAACGCATTTATGAACTAAGAGACAAAACACCTTTAAAAACCTGGCGTGCAAAAGAAAAGAAAGAATCAAAAGAACCTTTTCAGAAACTTTTCTTTCAGCCAATGATATTCATGTACTTCAATAAATAGTCAATTTCCTCATATATGACAATTTATTTGTCTCATTATTAAAATCTTTCGTATTTAAAAGAATTCTCATTTCAGATTGAAATTGCATTGTTTGTGCTGTTTATGTATCTATACTGTTCAAGAAGACGGTTTAATTCGAAGCATTCTAATCTTATATTCTCTTTATTTACTGATATTTAGTCAAGATTTGAATCTCTACCTAACTAACACACTTTCTCTGTGTATTTCTTAACAACATATCCTAAAATGAATCACATCTCAGGCAGTTCCAACATCTACAAAAGCCATTATTAGAATTTGAGGAAGAACTGCAAAAGGCTTTAAAGAAAGTTCAAACCCTAATGACTGAGGTTGAGAAGACCTCAGCTGACCCAAAACAGGGGGAGAATTCACTGATTCAGGGGGAGAATGCATTAAATATTCTGTCAATTTATGGTGACAACATCTCAGATGATGAAAATGCAAACCTTCCAAAAGAAGAAAAATATCAAGATAAGGAAAGAAAGAAGCTCAAGGGAAAAGAAATTTCTCAAGACACTGAAAAGATAAAGACCATTAATTCTCCAAGAGTGAATGAAAATAACTTGGACATTGATGAATCCAAGTTAAAGGCCCAAAAGATATATGAGCAAAAAATGATAGAGATGCAAGACGGAAAATATTTGAATCAACTATTGACTGATGAGGAATTTAATGAACTAAGAGAAATGTTGAAACAGTTTGAAGCTAAGAAGAAATCTAGGGATGATTCGAACAATGAAAATTAGAAGGATGTCCCACAAGCTGTAATTGAAAATTGTTTAAATGATGAAGAAATACCAAACGGAGTGCTAGTATCTTTACTCAAGCTAATTAAAAAGGAAGAACCAGAAGTTGACGTGAAAGAAAAACTAGACACTGTAATTGACAAAATTTCACAAGTCTTAAATGATGAAAAGACATTCAAGAACAATGAGATGGTAAATGAAGACTTGAGAAAGCCAGATGAGTTGAAAGAAGAAATGAAAATTCAGACATTTCTATGCAAACATGGTAGGAAACCGAAGTTTCTTATGAAAAATGGGGTTCCTTTTGACTCAGTCAAAGTCATGACAAAGAAAGAGATTATGAGCAGTGTTAAAAGGATAAAAGGAAAATTAACAAGTCAAGGGAAGACCAATGCTCAATCTCTAGATGGTAAGAACAAGGGAATATCTAAGAAGATGATTAATCTATCAAAGACTACGAAAGCCAAAGTAAAGGTATTATGTGAGAAGTCAAAGTCATCTGTCTCCAAACTGAGCGATACAAAGAAGAAGAAAAGGACATTGACTACTCAAATTAAATCAAAACTGATACTTTTGAAAATGGATGATCCTTCTGTTAAAGCTGAAGCAAAAGTCAAAAGCTCTCCAGTCAACTACAACATTATGCCAGACGGAATATTTTATGATTCTAGGACTAAACATCTGAATGTTCTGATGGAAAATGGAAAACTTGAGAAAATCTATTCCAAATTCAACTTCAGAAAGTTCAACCTAGAGCAGCTGACTTTGATTGCTGCACTGCACATATCTGATTATCAAGTAAGACATAGGTCTACAAGTGTGAAACAACTTGAACTATTAAAATATTTAAGGGAACAAGCAAAATTGGGGTTTCCCTGTCTGAACTGGTTAAAAGGGTTAAATGGTAAAGAATCAGTGATTGAGAACCTATGTTTTGCAAGTTCAACAAGCCAACCACTTTCTGTCTTAAGAGACTGCAACAAATTTGAAAAACATACTTTATGATGACAGAAATGGAAGGTTTCTGATGAGAAACACAAATGACTCTATGAGCCATATTGTCTCAAATGAGTCTGATTTGGAACTCCTTCGTGTTGAGGATCTTGAGGAAATCATCAAATTGAATTTGTCTCCTCAACATCCACACCACAGGGAAATTGCTCTATTTCAGCAAAAGGCTGCTGAAATCATGTGCTCAAGAAGAAGTAGATGCAACTTAGAATAAGGTGAATTTGAAATGTCCTCGTGACAAATTATGAGTTGTAATCTTCTTATGTTCATGTAATTTGATTTCGATTTGATATGTATTTTGACTAAGTGTATGTAACCTTAGAGGTGTTTTGAGACAGCTAAGGTGATCCAATCTAGGGGGTGGATGTTGAGTCAAAGATTTAACCTGAAATGACTCAAAGAAGATTAAGAGAGATTGGAATCTTCTCAACACTCATCAGAAATGACTAAGTATGAAAACAGAGCACACTTGGACCTCCCAGCAAGGATTTACTTGTCCTAGCAAGGTGTTTTTCCTTTCGGGCAAGGTTATCTTCTTGAAGTCTTCATTAGTGTCAATCCGAGCAGGGTTCACTATGTCTTGCAAGGTTGTTCTTCATAGCCAAGCAAGGTTTACTTCCGAGTAGGCTCTTGGCTAACCAAGCCTTTGAAGCCAAGTATTTGGAAGATCTAGCAAAGTATTCTTTAATAAAACAGTGGTCCGAGCATGCTTGATGGAAGTTGATAAAGAATTATCTTAAGGACTTCATTGGGCAAGGTTCAACTCCGAGCAAGTTACAGTGTTACCAGCACACTTGTATTTGCTAATAAGTTATTCATTAACAAAGAGTTGAAAGGATATCTGAAGAACAAGTTTGCTCGTTAGATCTTATCGGGAAAAGTGTGCTATGGTCAAGAAGATTGAAGTCTGCTATACTCTTAAGTAAAGTCTACCCAGAGAACTATTTACCAGCACACTTCAAGGTTACCAGGTCTACTCGATGAAGACAAAAGGCACAAAGCCTACCCGGAAGACCTGTTTTTACACTTAGTATATTTTTTAATACGTAATATGATTATGTACCTATCATTAGGGTTTCTAGAAGGAATGACAGCTGTCAGGAGGCATGCCTATAAATAGAATGATCTAGGACATGCCTCCTAACGGACAGACGGACGGATTTGCCACTTTACACTTTTCAGACCAAATCTAATATTTCTGATTTGAGTGTGACGGCTGTCCTAAGATTAGTACGGATAAACATTCCTTACAAGAAACCCTAATCGATTTACATTTGTATAAAACCTTTCTATAAATGTAAATCTTTTGAGTGATTATTTGTGTTTGTTACATTTATTAGTCTTTAAGCAACAAATATGTTTGTTTCTGATCCCGCCGTTAACAAACATTTAATCTTACCATAAATAGCAACGTCATCAACCTTCTTGTAAACACATTTATTGTGTGGGTTGTGACATTTATTGTGAGTTTGAGCGATCAATTCAGGACTGACATATTTGTTGTTACATTTCCGTTCAGTGACATATATTATGTAGTTACGTGACCCTATAACATACTTGTAGTCACAGTCTTTTCTAAAGACTGTGACTGTTTATGGGATGCAGACACAAATATTTATGTAGGCAGTGATTATATGTAGTTAGTTATCACACAATTCTTAACACAAAATTGCCAATATGTACCTTTTAGTGACACTATCTTTATTGAATGTGACCATATATATATGTTAGACAAAATTATTTAGTAAAATGTGACTATATATAGTTTATAATCACCCAAAGTTACCTTTTAGTATCATATGATAATTTAAAATGTGACAAAAAATGAATTATAATCACATGATTTTGATTGCAATTCACATTTAGTGACATTTTCTAAATACGTATAATAATGGATAATATATAAATGAAACGATACAAAAATATTAATAAAATAAAATAAAATTCTTCTACATATATATTAATTTTTAAACGGGAGTAATTACAAATATGCATCCTAATCTAAATCTCACTAGTTGAATTAATTAAGGCGACTTAGCGGCTGCGTTAGTACTACTCTTGGTGAACTTCGATTTAAGATTATTCAACTGGACATATGCTACTGGTCCTTTTGTTTTAGGTGGTTTTTGACCTTTGAATCTTTCGGTTGATTCCGCTGTTGACCATTAACATGTTTATTAGTTGTCCCATTTGTAAAGTCGTTGACTTTTTGAGTTTCAGTTTGTTGATCATCCTGTGTCAACACCATTTAAAAAGGAAAAAAACACCTAAGTTGTTTGACATAGTTTAATAATTTAAAGACCATTATAGAAAGTAATTACAGAAACTCACATCAATAATAAAGACTATCAACGAGCAAATCGTTGGACGATATTTCTTCAGATCTGTTCGTGAAAGCACATCTCTAAGTCCTACAAAATACATCCGAAATTGTTCCTTATATCGAGTAAGTATTATGTACATTGATTATATTATTTTATTTTCTACTACACGGTGTATAAAATTCGTTAATATTTATTTACAGTCGGCACATGGCATTTCTTGAACAACAACATCCTGACAAGAAAACAACATGTCTAAAGAAGGAGCACAATTTAAAGTATGGTATGTGGTTACGATATGAGGTACGTACGTATACTACATATTTCATTACAGCCTTGCTAGTTAAATATTTATTATATTTGATCACGTGGAATTGAAGTTCACCATTGTAGTATATATGATCAGGTTGAGAGAGAGTTAGCGGAATCACGAGAAAGTATATCAGAGACCGTAAAGTGGATTTCATATGGACCAAATAGAAACGTATTGAGCTACGAAGTCTATAACATCAACGGATTTACATTTCGTACAAAATCTCGAGAAGGTAAAGTGAACCAGAACAATGGGGTTAGTGTAGTAGCAAATGACTTGCACATTTCTAGAGAAGTTAAAACTTACACCATGACAAGCTATTATGGGGTTTTACAGGACATATGGGTACTTGATTAACATTTTAGAAAAATCCCGCTGTTCAAGTGTGACTGGGTTGACAATAAAAATAGGGTAAAGAAAGACGACCTTGGGTACAAATTGGTTGAATTTAGTATATTAGGACACAATAATGATCCCTTCATATTGGGCTCACAAGCATGACAAGTTTTTTATGTGACAGACCAGCTCGATAAAACTGTCAATAGTAATCAACAATCCTCCTACAACTTATACGCATGCGTACGAAGATGAGGAGTTTAGTACGGTGATTAGTTATGAGAATGAAAATGTATTTCCCCCTATAGACAAAAAATATTTGGGGAAGGAATCCCGAGATGACGATTACCGCAATGACGGTCGGGATTTAATTATACGTACTAAGGTATGCATTTCTTTCTTGATAATCTACTGATGCATTTGTTAAATCTGAAACGTTAAGTTGTCAACATGTACATTTGTACAAGTGTAGCTAACGCTTACATTTAATTATATCAGGCACAAGTGGACCCTTTTTGATTATCACGGACGTCGACCATTGGCTCGCATCGTTACTTAAGATTAGACTAGTATAATATAGTTGTAATATATTACGTAATGTTTTCTCATTATTTGTTGAGTCTCATTATTATGTAATATTTTCTCATGATTTGTTGAATCTCATTATTAATTATTATGTAAACTAGTTTGAGGCCCGTGTATTACACAGATAATTGTTGAAAATTTTAAACTTTGACCATTAAATGAAATACAGTCAACAAATTGATCATATATTGTTAATACAATTACAATTAAATTAAAATGACAGAAATTACATAACTAAGATTACATAAATATGTTTCAAATTGGTAAGAACTTCCTTTTACACTACATTTGTGATTGTATTAGCAGGTATACGTACATTGTTTATCAAAAATTAAAAATTTTAGTCCATGTCTGCTTATAATTCTTAATAAAGTGACATATAGGTCTTCTTATACCTCTTGATATAGCTATATATAGCTGTTCGTGTGACAAAAAAGGTTCTCCAAGTACATACCAACTCTAGATTGATGATAATATATATCCATGACACTAATAAAAAAATATTTATTCACATAAAATATCATAGCTTTTAACCAATTAATATGATGTCATTTGAAAATATCTAATCATGTTTATCCAAAAAAATACATGATTATCCCAAACACCATATATCTAAACTTTGATGATATAATTATCCTTAGAATCTTTACAATTTGAAATTGATTGATCATGATAAATTTGTTGTCATTAATATTTTGTGTATGACAAATTTTTAATTGACTTTATGTTTTACAATTAAAAATTGTATAATCAAGCAACATAAAAAGAAAAAATTTAAATATAACAAAATGATTTGTTTATTTCATATGAATGTAATTGCCAGGAAAATGAATAATACATACTAACATTAAAACTTTGTTTAAATAATAGTGATTATTCCGAGTTAAAAGAATATTAAAAGATTTAAAGTTGCTTAAAATGAATGTAGTGATTCTTATTTATAATCGTTGAAGTAGGGCTGCCTTTTACCCGTAACATGAAATCCATCCCAAGAAAACCCATACCTGAACCCAAACTAACCTGACCCGAGAAACTTGAACCCAAAAAAATACTAACCCGAACCTGAACCGATGTAATTCGGTTGGTTCTTGGGTCTGAATTCTAGGTTTCGGTTCACTCGAAAACTTTTAGTTTTAAAATCATATGTTTTTAGGTATTAAAGGCTAAGCCTTAGCCGCTGACGTTATCAGAATTTAGTCCAAATCGATTGTTCTCATTCCACATATTATGAATCGAATGTTTATTGTTTATTATTTTGAATATAAACCATAATAAACACTTTAATTAACGCTTCAAAATTCACAAATCGTCTCTTGTCAATCCATATGGAAAATACTTATTATATGTAGTAATGGATTTAGTTGGAATAAATCTATAATTTTAATATCATATATGAAATAACTTAAAAGATAAAGATCATATATGAAAATTGGTTGAAAAAAAGGTGAGGAGGGCTATGGTATTGACAAGTGGCAAAAATTGTAGGCTTTTATTAGAATAGATAGATATGCTTAAATTTGGATTTGGAAAGATATGTTATATTAAGCTATTTATAAATGTGATTGGAAGTTATAAGGACTAGATCATTATTGAATGATTTTTGTCTTGCATGGTAGCCGTAATTCATAGCCATGTACACATTAACCTAAGTGATTTGATTTATATCATAATTACCTAGGAAGTATAAAATGCAATATTTAATTGACAATAATATCTTATTTTCTTCATATAAAAGACAATAGTTTATAAAATTTTAACCATAAAATACTAACACTAACACAAAGACATAATTAGTATTAATATTTAGTCACTAGTACTAAAATGAAAGATTACCATATTAGACTTATACCAAACATAGAATAAAGTTAGGTGATTATTTTACCTTAACAACATCAGGCCAATCATTAACATAAACTAAAACTATATCAAAGCTATATTTCATTCATATAAATAATAAGTAGTAGATACAAATGTCCAGAAATATATAATCTTACATAAACATAAATTATCTAAACAATATAGATCGTGAACAGTGATTGGTCTTCACTCCAGTTGAAACTTACCCTCAACCCGACATCTAGCAAGTTCTATTCCAGAAAATTGTCCCACTTACGGACCTTGTATTGACGCGACTGATAATACCTATCATTCTAGCCAGCAGTTGTTTCAAATACATTCCCATTCTCACCAAGTCTGAACTTCAATATGAAGTTCCTCAACTGGATGTCGTACCGGTTTACAAATGCAACTGGTAGTTTCTGCAATATTGAAACAAAAACTCAAGTATAAATTAACTTATTATACAAAAACTCAATAATGACTTATTATACAATAATGACGAAAAGGCGCTTGAATACACACAACTGCTTATATATCGTGTTTTAAACAAAAATGCCCAAATAATCATTTTTAAGCAAACTGGCACATTGAAAAACATAATATAGTCGTTAGTCACACATTAAAATTAAAACTGTCACTATAAACTACTAAGACAACACTAACGTTTCCTTAAAGAATGTAACTAATGTAATGGTCACATGTTGACTAATTAAAAGTACTTACACTTCACTAACATTTCCTTAGTAATGAACATTTAGTCACACCTAACAAAGTGAACAATTAACATATGTTACTTCTAGTCACATATTGTATGCATTTACCATCACTATAATATATATTTTGTCACACATCCAAATTGGAGATGTGACCAAAAAGTAATTATACATCAATAACGATAATTATCTATTGAACATTTAGTCACACCTAACAAAGAGAACAATTATCATATGTTACTTCTAGTCACAAATTGTATGCATTTAATGTGACACTCGTCAATTTCAGGTTAACTCCGTTAATCCAAACTCCGTCAATTCAAACTTAAGATCACCTGATCTATAACGCACATCTCATTACATTTAAATTAGGGTTTTAAATGATTCTTGACAATCACTACACATGTAGTCTTTTGGGATTGCACCGAAACGCACACGAGTCGACTCAAACCATTGGTGAAAAAATGACAAATATCAAAACAATAAATACTTGATAAGTATGTGTTATAATCTATATGTTACTTGATATGTATGTGAAATACTAAACACAAGAGGCAAGGGTTATTAATTATGCTAGAAATTGAATAACAAGAAGTAGAGGGACTTAAGTGTAACAAGTTAATATTTAATATTAACAAAAACCCTAACCTCCCTCCCTCTCCCTCACAACCGATCGGCCCCCCCTCTCCCTCTCCCTTGGCTGCCGTCACATCACACACACATACATACAAGGATTTTCAAGTTTTGTTGAAGAATTAAGGTGCTAGATAGGTAACTAACAACTACTCTATGAATTCTATGTGTTTAACTTTGATATTGAACGGGTTAATCAAAACCCTAATTCTTGAAATTGATGATTAAGATGAGTTAGGGTTTGATTATATGCTTGATGATGAATTGCTAATGAAATTGATAACTAGTTGTGTTATTGTTGCTTGTTAATCACTTGTTCTTTGATTTTAAACTTTCAAGAAAAACCCTAACTATGTGTGTAATGTGAAATTGATATGCATGGTTGGTTAATCTTGTGTCTAGAGTGTTATATGCATGGATTATGATTCATAGATTGTTGTTATGTTGAGTTTTGATGTAAACTGGTACTGGACAGATTGTTAAATTTATGTTTAGACGACTGTAACTGAATGTTAATGTGGAATTTGGTCGAAATTATTAACACTAAAGTGTACTAGGTTGAGTCTAGTTTCTAAAGAGTCCAAATTTGTAATTTTTGGACGTGTAAAAGTTAACTTTTATTATTTTACAAAAACGTAGTGCAAGTCCGAATTGTGGGGTCTGCTGTTAGGCTGTTTTGAAATTATCATATCTCATAAACCACAAGACCAAATGGGTTAGTTCTACTTCTGGAAGTTAAAATATTGAGTTAAGAATCTAACCCAATTGGTCTTGCATTAATTGGAATTACCATTTAAAGGGAATAACAAATAACGTTCTGTTGCACATGATTTTGACTGCTATTAGTTTACTGTAATCTTTTGATCATTGTGAGAAAACTATGTGGAATAAAAATACAATAAAAATAGTTCTGGAAACCTAACTCATGTGTGCCTCTGTGATGATTTTTGATAAATTAATTGATATGTTATGATCTGTTGAATTGAGTAATCTTTCCAAGTAAAATTCTGTCTTGATAAAACTAGCTGCTGAACTATGTGAAAATACATGAAACGTGTTTGTTGATCGATATTTGCTATGTTTTTGACTAAATTGCCCTTGTGAGGAATAATTATTAGTAATGTACAATGTTAGTACTTGATAATTATGTAGTTTTTTACACATGTAACGTGTCACCAATGTGTTTGTCGAGTCACACATAATTCACAAACGAAACACGAAACGTACCTCATGCATAGGTATTATGTGCCGAGTCTAGAGACTCAATAATAGTTCCAATACTTAGAAAATCTCATTTTTGTTTTAGATCACTAGTGAGGATTTTCTTTGACGCGCATCTCTCGGATTTGTTTTTGAATTCTTCGCAAACAGTAAGTTTCACGTCCCCTATTTTACTCTTTTAAACGCTTTTATTGGGGAAGATAACATACTCCAAACGCTGTAGATTTTTGTTTAGTTTTATATATCACTTGTAAGGCTAAGTGGCAAACAAACCAACCAAAGTCCTTCGTAACATCGAACCGGTTAATATTGTATAATAGCGAGTCACTGTTGAGTAGTACTACTGGGTTTGACAAACCCCACCCAACTCTAAACTCGACGGCAGGTCGAGTGGGTGTAATCTTGGCTAACACATTTTCCATGGTCGTGGTAGACATGGTGGCAAGGCAATTGATAAACAGTCAGCTTCGGTGTCGAACACTTAGTAATACTTGCTTTATAGGCTAGCTACCTATTGATATATAACTGACTTAACATGATCTGGTAACGCAAACGCAAACACTTAAACGCAAACATTTTCTTTATTTACATATGTGAACTCACCAACCCTGTGTTGACACTTTTAGTATGTTATTCTCAGGTAGCCGAGGCGGGCGCGCGGTATAGGAACATGCATTTCATTGAACACTATCGTTTTTGCAAACTTGTTTTTAAACTGTTATTAATTGGGTTTTAAGTCGTCCTGCGTGACGCAACACTTGGTTTATGATTTTACGCTTCCGCACTTATTTAAACTTAATGTTTCGGTGTTTGAAAACTTTATTTATGGTGTTTGATTATAACTAATGATTCCGATCCTGTTAGTTCACACCCTCTGACGGTAAAACTCCGTTAGTGGATTTTGAGGGTGTGACTAATTGGTATCAGAGCCATTGGTTATAGCGAAATAGAATTGCATGCATACTAGACTATAACCGCAACGACCCATTAGTTATAATTTCTACGCACTGCATATATATTTTATTTAGTCTTTCGTTATCTTTATCTCTTTACCTCGTTCACTCATACGCGCGCATACACGACTTATCCTGTAGGGATGTCGAAGCCACCATCATCATCATCCGACCAGGTGACTCATGCCCATGGAAAGGAACCGCATCTACCTACCTCGTCGCCACCCCGAGGAGCCCCGGAACTAGAAGCCCCTGCACCGAAGAGGTATCGCCTATATGGAGGCATGTACGAAGACGACGTTAGCTGGGATTGGTACCCGAGTCTGATCAGGCGTTTGGTTTACCGCGAGCAAGTTCCCCCACTACCTCACCCGAGCCGTCCTGCATACCCCAACACCCTACCACCCATAACCGAACCAATAGAGCGTGTTCTCGCAACTGTTGTTTCCTGTTTAGAGCGTGAAGCGGGTTTTATGCGCTCGGCGAGAGCGAACGTTTCCGGATTGATAAGAGATGGAACCGAGGCTAGGAAGGAAATTTCCCGCCTGACAGCGGCTATGAAGGAAGTGCAGGATGCTAATGATCAGCAGATGAAGATAATAAGAAAAATGTGAGCAGAGATGAGAGATTTGCAAGAGCTACTCCTTGTGGCGAGATCCCAGACAGAGATTTCTCTAGAGCGTTGTGATATCTTACGGATGTAGATTGCCCAGAATGCAGCAGAATCCGAGGAAGAACCTGAGGAAGAACCTGAGGAAGAACCCGAGGAAGACCCCGAGGAGGAACCCGAAGAGGAACCGGAGGAAGAGCCAGCTGAGCCGGAGGCACACTCAGAGGTGTCCTCAGACGATGACATCCAAGAATGATAACACCTAGATGGAGGGGTTGTCTCCTTCCAAACTATTATTTTCTATGATTTTAAGGATTGGTTTTAAATACTTTGTATCGAATACAATGGTTTTAATCATGAATTATTATTTGGATTATTATATGGTTGTGATGTGATGTTTGCTTCTTTTATTTCTTCTTTCTTACCTACCTTTTATTACATGTATGATGTGTTGCATATGGAACCGAGAATTCATGTCTAACATTTTAGGCTGTGATTCTAGGAGATGGCTGGAAGAAACGCTGGACATGGTCGCGGTAACATCAACCTAACCGCAGCAGAACTCCAAACCCTATTGAATGACCATGAGGCGGCAGCTTTAGCTGCACATGTTCAGAATCAAGCCGGAGGCCCAGCCGGAGCCTTTACTTTCAAGAACTACCTGGATTGCAAGCCCAACTCGTTTAAGGGCACTGAGGGAGCCATAGGTTTCCTGCGTTGGGCTGAGAAGGCAGAGTCAGCTTTCGGGATGTGTAACTGTCCACCCGCCAGCAGGGTTAAGTTCGCTGCTGGGACACTGGAGGATTCTGCCCTCACTTGGTGGAACTCCAATGTGCAAATTATTGGGTTGGATTTGGCGAACGCTATGAACTGGGAAGAGTTCAAGAATATGATGCGGGAAGAGTATTGTCCTAGAGAGGAAATCGCGAAGTTGGAATCTGAATTTTGGTCGTTGAAAATGGTGGGTTCCGAGATTGAAGCCTACACCACCTGTTCCCATGAGCTAGCAGTAATGTGTCCACGGATGGTAGACCCGCCGAGTAAGAGAATCGAGATGTATATCGATGGGTTGGTACCACAAATTCAGGGTATGGTGACGTCTTCCAAACTGGCTACAATTCAACAGGCGATCCGATTAGCTCACAAACTGACGGACCAGGCAGTGGCACAAGGTGCGTTACCACCTAGAGGTTCCACCTCTAAAACCCGAGACAACTCAATCACTGACAACAACAACAACAACAACTCGGGTAATGGAAAGAGAAAATTCGACAACACCAGGTCCTCATCATCGAACCCCCCACAGCAACAACACTACCGCAAACCTGAACTCGCTCGGAACTTCAATAATCAGGGTTCCAACAATAACAACATTGGTGGCGGGTAGGGTTCGAGTGGCTATGCTGGGAAGTACCCGAAATGCAACAAGTGCAACTATCACCATGCTAGCTCATGCGACCGTATCAAGTGTCTGAGATGCAGAAAAATGGGTCATCAGGCCAAAGACTGTAGGAGAGACCTAGCGGCAAAGGGTGCTCCTAAACAGCCTACGGCGACTAAAGGGTGCTTCGAGTGTGGTTAAGAGGGTTATTTCAGGAAGGATTGACCCAAACTAAAGCATAATGAGAACAATGGAGGCAACAACAGTGGCGGAAGCAGTGGTAAAGGTAGAGCTTTCGTCATTGGGTCGGGCCAGGCCTGCAACGATCCGAATGTGGTTACCGGTAAGTTTCCTGTGAACGACTGTTTTGCTTCTGTTTTGTTTGACACTGGAGCTGATAGGAGTTTTATATCGGAAGCCTTTAGTAAACTCTTAGACTTAACTCCAACCCCGTTAGATGCTAAATTTCCTGTTGAATTAGCCGACGGTAAGTCTATAGAAACAACTCATGTACTAGCGGGATGTAAGTTGAAACTGTCGGGTCTTAGTTTTGATATCGACCTCATACCTTTTACACTTGGTAGTTTCGATGTCGTTGCCGGCATGGACTGGCTATCCGAGAACCGAGCGGAGATTATATGTCACAACAAGATAGTCCACATCACTACCCTTCCGGCGAAATCATTTCGATCCTGGGCGAGAAGAGCGGCATGACCACCAGCTTCATCACCCTCATGAAGGCGCATAAATATTTACGAAAGGGTCATCCGGCAATTTTAGCTCATATTGTCGAGAAACCCGCGGAGGAGAAGCGAATCGAAGACATATCGATTGTGCGAGATTTTCCGGAAGTCTTCCCGAAGGATTTGCCTGGACTCCCACCTATTCGACAAGTCGAGTTCCAAATCGAATTGGCCCCCGGTGCGGCACCCATAGCACGAGCCCCGTATCGGCTCGCACCGACAGAGCTTCAAGAGTTGTCCACTCAATTACAAGATTTGTTGGATAAAGGTTTTATCCGACCCAGCTCATCACCATGGGGAGCTCCTGTCTTATTTGTTCGAAAGAAGGACGGGACTTTCCGCATGTGCATCGACTACCGAGAACTGAACAAGGTGACGGTTAAGAACCGTTATCCCTTACCCTGAATTGATGATCTCTTCGACAAGCTGCACGGATCGAGTTACTACTCGAAGATCGATCTGAGATCTAGTTACCATCAATTAAGAGTGCGCGAAGAAGACATTTCAAAGACGGATTTCAGAACTTGGTACGGTCACTACGAGTTTTCAGTTATGCCTTTTGGCTTAACCAACGCACCAGCCGTATTCATGGATCTCATGAACAGAGTATGCAAGGCGTACCTCGACAAGTTTGTGATTGTTTTTATTGATGATATCCTCGTCTACTCCAAGAACAAGACCGACCACGAAGAACACCTGAGGTTGATCTTAGAATTGCTGAAGACGGAACAACTGTACGCTAAACTCTCGAAATGCGAATTTTGGCTTCGCGAGGTTCACTTCTTAGGATATGTGATCAATGAGAATGGAATCCATGTCGATCCCGGCAAGGTAGAGGCCATCAAAAACTGGGAAGCACCTAAGACTCCGACTGAGGTGCGACAATTCCTAGGACTGGCTGGCTACTACCGACGTTTCATCGAGGGATTTTCAAAGATTGCTCAACCTCTCACCGATTTGACTCACAAGGGTACTAAGTACAATTGGGGTGACGCGCAGGAATCTGCCTTCCAACTGCTGAAAACCAAACTCTGTAGCGCCCCTATGCTAGCCCTCCCCGAGGGAACAGAAAACTTTGAAGTGCACTGTGATGCATCGATACAAGGTCTCGGTTGCGTGTTGATGCAACTCGAGAAAGTTATAGCCTATGCCTCTCGACAACTACGGATTCACGAGAAAAACTACACGACCCATGACTTGGAACTCGGAGCTGTGGTGTTTGCTCTTAAGATATGGAGGCATTACTTGTACGGTACCAAGTTTACCATTTACACCGACCACAAGAGTCTCCAACATATCTACGATTAGAAGGAGCTGAACATGCGACAGCGTCGTTGGGTCGAGCTGCTTAAGGATTATGATTGTGCTATCAAGTACCACCCTGGCAAGGCCAATGTAGTGGCCGATGCTCTCAGCAGAAAAGAAACCGATAAACCTAGACGAGTGCGAGCATTACAACTCACGATTCACGCCAACTTACCCGATCAGATTCGTGATGCTCAACTCGAAGCCTTGAAAGACGACAGTCTCCCATCGGAACTCATGCGGGGCATGAACAAGCACCTTGAAACCAAATCGGACGGAGTCCGATATTTCGAAACCGGATTTGGGTTCCTCTATAAGGAGAGTTGAGAACCCTAGTAATGGACGAAGCACACAAGTCCCGATATTCCATCCACCCTGGCTCAGATAAAATGTACCATGACCTAAAGGCACTTTACTGGTGGCCAAACATGAAAGCCGACATTGCCATCTACGTGAGCAAATGCTTGACTTGTGCAAGAGTCAAAATAGAATATCAGAAGCCATCTGGTCTGCTACAGCAACCGGAACTTCCAACGTGGAAATGGGAACACATTTCCATGGATTTCATCACGGGATTACCCAAAACACCGACGGGATGCGATACCATCTGGGTGATCATTGACCGGTTGACTAAGTCTGCACACTTCTTAGCAATCAAGGAATCAGACAAAATGGAAAGACTGACTCATATCTATATGAAAGAAGTAGTGTCTAGACACGGAGTGCCTGTCTCAATCATATCTGATCGATATTCCCGTTTCACTTCGCACTTCTGGAAGTCACTGCAGAGTGCACTAGGCACCCGCCTTGATATCAACACATCATACCATCCTCAGACGGATGGGCAAAGTGAGCGCACCATTTAGACCTTGGAGGACATGTTGCGTGCATGCGTGTTGGATTTCGGAAAAAAATGGGAACCTCACTTGCCTTTGGTAGAGTTTTCGTATAATAACTTCTACCACGCAAGCATTAAAGCAGCGCCGTTTGAAGCGTTGTACGGAAGAAAGTGTCAATCACCTCTCTGCTGGGCAGAGGTGGGTGATAGCCAAATCACCGGTCCAGAATTAGTCCTAGAAACCTCTGAAAAGATTGTTCAAATCTGAAACCGCATGGCAGCAGCACGAGATCGCCAAAAGAGTTACGCCGAAAAGTGCCGAAAGTCTCTTGAATTTCAAGTGAACGACCAAGTATTACTCAAAGTCTCACCTTGGAAAGGTGTGGTTCGCTTCGGAAAGCAAAACAAACTCAATCCACGATACGTTGGCCCTTATCGGATAACTGAGCGCATTGGTCCGGTAGCCTACCGACTGGATTTACCAACGGAACTCAGTAGCATACACAATGTATTCCATGTATCCAATTTGAAGAAATGCCTTTCCGATGAAACCCAAGCAGTTCCTTTGGACGAGTTGCAAGTTGATGAACAGCTACGCTTCATCGAAGAACCAGTCGAAGTTTTGGATTGGGAAACCAAAACACTCAAGCACAGCAAAATTCCAATCGTTAAGGTTCGTTGGAACTCGAGACGTGGACCAGAGTTCACGTGGGAACACGAGGACCAAATGATGAAAAAGTATACTCACCTTTTTGAAGGGTTGACCAAACACCGAAAACCGTCAGAAATCACCAGAGGTATAAATTAAATTTCGGGACGAAATTTCTTTCTACTAGGGGATGATATGACAAACTGAAAAATTTTTCTTGCTTTTTCAGACACCCATCACGACTTAACTCAAATTTTCGGGACGAAAATTCTTTCAACATGGGAATGATGTGACACACGTCAATTTCAGGTTAACTCCGTTAATCCAAACTCCGTCAATTCAAACTCAAGGTCACCTGATCTATAACGCACATCTGATTACATTTAAACTAGGGTTTTAAATGACGCTTGACAATCACTACACATGTAGTCTTTTGGGATTGCACCGAAACGCACACGAGTCGACTCAAACCATTGGTGAAAAATGACAAATATCAAAACAATAAATACTTGATAAGTATGTGTTATAATCTATATGTTACTTGATATGTATGTGAAATACTAAACACAAGAGGCAAGGGTTATTAATTATGCTAGAAATTGAATAACAAGAAGTAGAGGGACTTAAGTGTAACAAGTTAATATTTAATATTAACAAAAACCCTAACCTCCCTCCCTCTCCCTCACAACCGATCGGCCCCCCCTCTCCCTCTCCCTTGGCTGCCGTCACATCACACACACCTACATATAAGGATTTTCAAGTTTTGTTGAAGAATTAAGGTGCTAGATAGGTAACTAATAACTACTCTATGCATTCTATGTGTTTAATTTTGATATTGAACGGGTTAATCAAAACCCTAATTCTTGAAATTGATGATTAAGATGAGTTAGGATTTGATTATATGCTTGATGATGAATTGCTAATGAAATTGATAACTAGTTGTGTTATTGTTGCTTGTTAATCACTTGTTCTTTGATTTTAAACTTTCAAGAAAAACCCTAACTATGTGTGTAATGTGAAATTGATATGCATGGTTGGTTAATCTTGTGTCTAGAGTGTTATATGCATGGATTATGATTCATAGATTGTTGTTATGTTGAGTTTTGATGTAAACTGGTACTGGACAGATTGTTAAATTTATGTTTAGACGACTGTAACTGAATGTTAATGTGAAAGTTGGTCGAAATTATTAACACTAAAGTGTACTAGGTTGAGTCTAGTTTCTAAAGAGTCCAAATTTGTAATTTTTGGACGTGTAAAAGTTAACTTTTATTATTTTACAAAAACGTAGTGCAAGTCCGAATTGTGGGGTCTGCTGTTAGGCTGTTTTGAAATTATCATATCTCATAAACCACAAGACCAAATGGGTTAGTTCTACTTCTGGAAGTTAACATATTGAGTTAAGAATCTAACCCAATTGGTCTTGCATTAATTGGAATTACCATTTAACGGGAATAACAAATAACGTTCTGTTGCGCATGATTTTGACTGCTATGAGTTTACTGTAATGTTTTGATCATTGTGAGAAAACTATGTGGAATAAAAATACAATAAAAATAGTTCTGGAAACCTAACTCATGTGTGCCTCTGTGATGATTTTTGATAAATTAATTGATATGTTATGATCTGTTGAATTGAGTAATCTTTCCAAGTAAAATTCTGTCTTGATAAAACTAGCTGCTGAACTATGTGAAAATACATGAAACGTGTTTGTTGATCGATATTTGCTATGTTTTTGACTAAATTGCCCTTGTGAGGAATAATTATTAGTAATGTACAATGTTAGTACTTGATAATTATGTAGTTTTTTACACATGTAACGTGTCACCAATGTGTTTGTCGAGTCACACATAATTCACAAACGAAACACGAAACGTACCTCATGCATAGGTATTATGTGCCGAGTCTAGAGACTCAATAATAGTTCCAATACTTAGAAAATCTCATTTTTGTTTTAGATCACTAGTGAGGATTTTCTTTGACGCGCATCTCTCGGATTTGTTTTTGAATTCTTCGCAAACAGTAAGTTTCACGTCCCCTATTTTACTCTTTTAAACGCTTTTATTGGGGAAGATAACATACTCCAAACGCTGTAGATTTTTGTTTAGTTTTATATATCACTTGTAAGGCTAAGTGGCAAACAAACCAACCAAAGTCCTTCGTAACATCGAACCGGTTAATATTGTATAATAGCGAGTCACTGTTGAGTAGTACTACTGGGTTTGACAAACCCCACCCAACTCTAAACTCGACGGCAGGTCGAGTGGGTGTAATCTTGACTAACACATTTTCCATGGTCGTGGTAGACATGGTGGCAAGGCAATTGATAAACAGTCAGCTTCGGTGTCGAACACTTAGTAATACTTGTTTTATAGGCTAGCTACCTATTGATATATAACTGACTTAACATTATCTGGTAACGCAAACGCAAACACTTAAACGCAAACATTTTCTTTATTTACATATGTGAACTCACCAACCCTGTGTTGACACTTTTAGTATGTTATTCTCAGGTAGCCGAGGCGGGCACGCGGTATAGGAACATGCATTTCATTGAACACTATCGTTTTTGCAAACTTGTTTTTAAACTGTTATTAATTGGGTTTTAAGTCGTCCTGCGTGACGCAACACTTGGTTTATGATTTTACGCTTACGCACTTATTTAAACTTAATGTTTTGTGGTTTGAAAACTTTATTTATGGTGTTTAATTATAACTAATGATTCCGATCCTGTTAGTTCACACCCTCTGACGGTAAAACTCCGTTAGTGGATTTTGAGGTTGTGGCATTTGACATCGCCATGATATATATTTTGTCACACAAAAGTAATTGGAGATGTGACTATAAAGTACTTACACTTCACTAACATTTCCTACCATCCCCGTTCACAAACTAACTCAAATCAATCTTTATTATAAAACTAATTTTTCTCTCTTCAACCGACCCAACCAAACCAAACCCAACTTTTCACTCTCATAATTAGCAACCCAACCTTAATTGTTTGTTTATTAAATAAATAAAATTTATAATTTATGTTTTTTATTGAAAGTGACTAGAAAATAAAAATAAATTTTTAATAAATATACAATATATTTAATTTAAAAAATATATAAAAATTGAAAATATATATATGCTCAACCAAATCGTTTTCTAAAGCGATGTGAGCTTCTCTATTGGTCATATAACCCGGTAAACTCCAATTCGTTGCGTAGAATATTGAAAAGTTTTTTCATCATCTTCATTTTAGATTCTTGTTCCCGGTCAATATTTACTTTTTATTAAAAAATATATAATTTTTATAAACTCTGTTTTAGTTAAAATTTATACCGGCGTGTTCACAAAAATAAACTGAACAAGATTGTGTTTTTAGATTTTTTTTAAAAACTTAATTATTAAAAGTTATTGTAAAAAATCAATGTTATAGTTTAAACTAATTAATGTGTAAAGAAAAGGAAAAATAAATTATATAGAATTCCAATAAAATAGTGACATGTGGCAATGAGTGGGTTTGCAAATTAGTTTGTTTTGGTGAACCAGTTTGACTCATTTCTATGGTTTATTTTTTTTTTAATTTCAAATAGTAAGACAAACCATGTGTGGTTTGCCAATGGTTATAGGTAATGGACACTTAGTCACACCTAAACTAGTCTTATACTAGTGGAGTTACTGTTGTCACGTATTCCAACGCTGACAGACAATTTGGTTGTTCAGTGTTACTAACATTGCCTTTATATCTTTTTGTATTAAAAATGGCACCTACAAATTATTTTGTTCATATTTGTTAGTTCAGATTTTCTCTCAGGGTATTAACTATCAAGTAAGTCTTTTGGATTTTATATTACATGCATGTATATGATAATCTAGAATTGAGTGTTTGTAAGTTGGACTGCTTAAATTATAAACAGTTTAAAGCATCAGTGTGTATCCATTGTTGTGTGCGTTAACTGTGTTGATTTTGTTGTTACAGATGAAGATTACTGATGTAGAGGAAGATGCCATGGAAGATAATAAAGTGCTGATTTGGTCATAGATTTGTCAAGGAAAGGACGAAAGGAAGATCACAAGATTTCGGTTCAAGTCTAATATCCGCGAGTTGGTGCATTATTTCTCAAAATATCATCTGTCCGAATCTCGGATAGATGATTTGAATCAAAGATGGTGTTTCAGTAAAAAAATTTATTCACCATCATTATTATAGATTCGACCAAGGTGTTTGAACCTAGATCAATCCTTAAACTATAAACAGATCTCAGATCTGTTTGAATACGATTAATCCTAAATACGAATCTAACTCATAGTTACATTTGATTGTATGTTACATATATATATATATATATAAAGATTATTAGTAGTAGTATGTGTATGTATGTATAATATTAAGATGAAGATCGAGAGAGATTCGGACAGTGGTTCGTTAATTAACTCTCCAAAATCTTACATTAAACAGTGACAAAGGTCACTATATATAGAAAATAGGTCTAGTTCGCTAACATTCCATAGCGAACTTGACACTACTTCGTCACATTCATAATAAAATAAATAATCTTAACGAATCATCTCCTGATTCTTTAAACATCCTTAACGAATTAGGAGGAAACTAACTTAGATCTAGTTCGCTAAATATCCTTAGCGAACTAGACTATTACATTAACAAACTACAATATAAATTAATTGTTTATTACATTAAACAAAACGACAAATACGTTAACGATAAATACAAAGACTCGAGATGCAAAACCATGTACTAACAGACACCCCCTCGTCTTGAGCTCTTTGTCTTTCCTTTACTTGAAACGCTTGGACTGCCAGTCTCTGGAACTATGAATTCCATTTTCATAACAAACACACACAACGCGTTGGAATTGCATAGCCATATCATAGTCTTCATTGCGCTCAATCAAAATCTTGTTGTTGTGGAGCACATCATTGTCATTCTCAGTTAAATTCACCAACCACATCGGGTCAATGATCTATATCAGCTCAGTCTTCAACCCTGTACCAAGAACAATGACGGCCTCGCCAGTATGATTATCGTAATACCAGCGGTTGAAGGATAAATGCATGTGTTGGTTTAGTGTCTTCACCGGCATACGCTTCATTGTCTTTGGCGGCTTTACTTTAAGAACCAACTTTTTCCAACCCGTTTTTGGATCAATCTCAATGAGACGCTTGCGGATAGGAATTTGTGGCTTAAAATACTTGAAACCATGATTCACCTCAAACACCAAGTGTTGGTGAAAACGTTTTGCATGGTAGTCATCACCGCGATTAATAAACGGACGATACGCCAAAGCGCGCACATCCCATCTTGGTAATGAGAGAAGATCAGTTATCCTTTCGTAGTACTGGACGCCCTTCTCCCATTTAACAATGTATACCTTAAGATCAGATTCAAACATCCAAGAAATAATATTACCTTGAACTTTTTACATAGCCTTAAATAAGGTATTCTGGTTGGCTTTGGCTCGTGCAATAGCTTCTTCTTTCTGTTCTTGATCAACAATCCTGAATGCCTTGATGATCTTACTTGCTTTCTTGTGTCTGAACCAACTCTCAATCTCCTCAAGAGATGGGTCGAGAAGCGAATCAGATTTCATATCAAAGACATTCTTGCCCTTGGAATTTTTCTCAAGATGGTCTTCTGCTTCTTTAACTGTTGCTTCATTAAATACTGGAGCACCCTGATCAACATTGGTTTGTTGAAACAAATCAGGGTAATCCTCAGCAGTCACATCCTCCATCTCAACCTCCTCATTCTCATAAATATAATCCGTCCTCATCTCCACCGTAGGATCATTTAAGATCTCATCATCATTAATTACCTCAGCATCAGGATCAGTCTCTAACACGGTCATCTCGTCTTCATTCAGATCAAGCAAGATTGTAATCTACTCTCGTGTCAGCGACTTATCAACAAACTGCCCTTCTTCGATTTCCTCTCTATTCACCTTACTCCTTATCATCCCATTCTCATCCACAAAAATAACTGTATCGGCCTCGATCATCTCAATCGGTTTGGCAGCCGAATGGTCATGATAAATAATGCTCTGTTTGCCCGAATCATCAACATAACTCGTACCTGCACCAAAAGCTGGGTCTTGAGTTTGTTTAGGCTCACCTCCAGCATCAGATTCATCAGGATCCTTATCGTCATCATTCTTTAGCTTTTTCAGTGCATCATCTTTACATGTCAGCTGCAGAATAAGTTCTTCTTGTTCCTTAATTTTCACCCCCTGAGACTCAAAAATTTCACGAAGGGCTTTTGTTTCCTTCTGACAAAAAGAAACATAACTGACCAGCTTCTTTTGGTTCTCCATCAGACGTTCTTGATTTACACGGTCAGCAGACATTTGATTTTCATACAAATGAAGAAGTTTCAAAAGCATGTCTGTCTGACGATTCGACGGCATAGCATACAAAGATGGATGAACTGGTTGGATTGGTCCCTGAGGCCTTGTAATTCTCATAAATGATATATCACTAGGTGGAGAAGGCCCCATGGACGGTGTTGGAGGGACAGTAGAACGTGTAGCAGAAGGCATTGGTATCTCAGCTAAAGCTGATTGTGGAATCATACCAAGCCTGTCATGAGTAATCATTGTCGTCGTCAAAGTCATCTCCGGAGTGCTAGTAGTAATCGGCACTGCCGGTCGTTGAGGAGTTGTAGGACGAGATGGTTGAACACCAAAAGAAACTCCATCTCCAGCTGATACACGTCTCTTTGCTGAACTTTCAGAAGCTGGTGCTTTACCCTTTTGTTTACGTTCACGTTGAGCTGCAATAGTGGCAGCCAACGCAGCTTCAACTGCAGCCTGTTGCTCTCTAAGAGCTGCATCACCATTACCACCATCACCACCATTACCACCATCACCTCCGTCACCCCCATCATTAACATCGTTGTTCCCACCTTCTCCTCCCTCATGCTCGGAATCCAAGTCATCATGAATCCAGCGATCCTCGAGAGGACATACATAATAAAGATTAGCAGGATGCCCAATCAATCTCTTGAATCTGGGAGGACGAGCTTGACGGTACAGTTTCGTTCGTCTCATGGTGTCTACTGTCATATTCTCCAACTTAAACTTATCATTCTCATCATTAGGATCAAGCACCAAATCCCTAATAGCATCATTGACAAACAGTTGAACAAAACGTGGATACATCAAAAATTTCACACGTCTTTTTCCAGGAATACAATTTTCTTTCATATGATCAAAGATCAATTCAGAAAAATTGTAACGCTTGTTCAGGATAAGTGCAACAAATGCTGATTGTAGTGCAATACGACATTCGTCAAACCCAGCCTTACGTCCACCAAGGCAATGAATAAGGACATGAAGTAAATACTTGTATCGGGGACACAAGTATGCCTTGTTATACATAGACACAGTAAGATTGCTAGCACAAAACAAATGTCTGAACAGGCCCTTGATTAGTTCTTTACCATATTCACTCGGATCATCAATTGTATCATCAAATTGTAACACTCGTCGAACTATTTCAACTGAGACGACAACTGGTTTGTCATTTACCACAGCAGCTATATGGTCCTCAACTTCTACATACTGAGAAGTGTTCCAGAATTGATGAACTATGCTGAATCTAATATCCGGATTAGCAGTAACCGCGTAATGGATACGAGATCGGCGTAGAAATGCCAACATACCACCAAAGACATCCTCATCAGGAAAGTCTGTATCAACAAAAGCACACACATTGTGTCGAAGATCATAAGGAAGTAAAGGAGCTTCTTCAGTTGGTTGACCAGCATCTTGAACTTGTTGTTCATCCTGAACTTGTGGTGGTGCATCAATAGGAGGATCTTGTTCCATGTTATCAGCCATAATCCTGAATAAATAATATTGTATATTAGTAATGTGGAAGTCTAAAAATCACACAAGTGTTATATACTATAAGCATTTAGATGTAAACTATATATAATTATGGTTTAATCCCGTGTGTATAATTAATGTATCAACGCGGTTAGACCCTTGGACTATTTTATTACACTACATAAGTAAATTACATTAATTAAATAATTAATTTTAGAAATGTCATTCGTTAAAGCAGTCTGATTCATTACAGAAGTATAACGAATTGACTGATTCGCTATCAGGTAAATATTTTAACGAAAATGAACGTAGCGAATTACTATTAAAAAGAGCGAACTACCCTCTAGTTCGTTAAAAATGAACGAATTAAATTATGATTCGTTAAATAATTCATTCGCTAATCTAGTTCGTGTAAATCCTTAACGAATTGGACACGGAGGAGTTCCAATTCGCTAAGGTTAACGAATGGTCAATAATTAGACTTAATCTTTGACTCAATAATTAGACTTAATCTTTGACTCTTAAACTCAAAATTAACAAGAAGACATTCGGTCAACGTAGAAAATTAGAGATCAATTAGGCCATAATTTACGATGAGTAGCCGAACAAATGACTCTATGAGTCTCGGAAACTCATTGCGAAGCCAATAATACCATTTACGAGGTTCTAAACCAACAAATCAGTTAGGATTTTCATGGTGTGTACAGTGTATAAACACCCGAAACAACAATCAAATAATAAACTCGGCATTCAATAATCAAATCAAGATTAAAGATAACCAAGAGTGTCAGAACTCGATTCCGATCAAAATTATATCAAGTTTAAGTGTATAAACATAGTATTATATCGATTAAGCAAGGTTTCAGAAACCGTAAAACCCTGATATCGAAATCACATAATTACCCTAACAAAAATTTATAATTTTTGACGAAAATCACAAAGAAATAACCATCTATACCTTGCGAACAAAATGGTATATTAAGAAATTCGAATTTCGAAGGTCGAAAAAATATGAAAATTTTGAGCAGGGTAACGTTAAGAGTAAGGAAGAAAGGTGAATAGTATAAGACTATTCGTTTCACGCCGTCCTATATACCCAGTCCTTAAACGCTTCCCAATGTACGAATTAAACAGATTCGTTAAAAATTTAAATAACGAATAAGCCAATTCGTTAAAGGAAACATAATAGGTGGCATAACAAATTAGAATCAATTCGTGTCTTGATTCGTTAAAAATGTATAACGAACTGAAATATTTCGTTACAGAGTGTGGAAGCGAATTGGATGGACGAACTAGAATGTAGTTCGTTAAAAACATTCCAATTCGTTATCCATAATTAACGAATTAAATTTTATTTAATTTTAACTTTAAGTAAAATATATCAATGAATTAAAATAAATTAATGAATTAATAAATTAAATTAATTTTAAAAGAATCACCGAGAACTTTTCTCTCGATAACCGAATACCTTAAAAACGTTTCACGTTTTCGAAACATAACCTAAATTTTTTTTAAATAAAATGTAAAACGAAAATGAAAAATATTTTTGGTATTTTGGAATATTTAAAGAATGTATTTACTTGAAAAGAATCCGAAACAAGAAATATAAAATCTTTTTGAGTTTTATATATGGTTTTCAAAAGTAGTACATATTTTTGTATTTTTGTTGAGTTTGAGCAGAGAATCATATTGACCAAATTGCCCTTTCCATCACAGTTTTATATTTCAGCGATATTATGACTGGCGTTAAGTCGTTCATTGGTATTGTTGTCCACTTAAATCTAATAACAAACTTTCAAGTGTTTTTGTGATATGATTAACTGTTCAATTAAAGCACAGAATATCAGAAATTATCAGCCTCTAATCTCGGTTCAAGCTTAATTTGATTTTTGCCATATCACCCCAACTTGACTTAAACCATTATATTGTTGATCAAAAATTTGAACTTTATAGAAATTTATGAGCAATGCATTGATTTTCTTTTACTATGAGTAAGTATGCACGAGTCCATCTGTCGGCTTACATACTTTGTATCCACCGGGGTCCGTTTCTTAATGGTATTAAGACGCGCGCAAGGGAGGAACAAAGTATGACTAACAGCGGATTTTGATCAAGTCAGTAATTTGGATTTGTACGGAGTACAACAGTGATCAAGTTTAATGACTTTGGGTTTGCTCTAAAAGCGAGTGAAATATTCATGCATATGAATACCAGATGATTAAGCTGCATAAAGACTCACAGTGTCCAGAATCTCATAGCCTGTTATTTGCTTTATTTTGTTTTTGGTGATCAAATAATTATAAGACTTGAGTATGACAGGTTATTACACTTCTGCCATCCTCACCGAGACTTTTGCTAGAGACTAACACCTCTTTCAATTTGGCATTTCTTTATGTTTATATCACTTACTTTACTCTACTTGTTTGTTTTAAGACCTACCAATGCACCAATGCAATTAAGCACACTGTCCTTTAAGCTTATTTCTTGCTGGATTTGGCGTCAAAACAGTCAATGTACTATCATTTTCTCTTTTTGCTTCAAAAACTCAAAATTTTGAGGAGCATAAAACAAAAAATAAAGATAAATTTAATCGCCCTAGTTAACTTAAGTCTATAAATAAATGGCTAACCTATCAATTCAACAAGTGAATAGTATGACCAAGACATGCAAAAATGCTTCACAAACTAAAATAACTGACATGATTTTCAGCGAGAAAATAATCTAAAAACGCATAACGAACGCCCCAACTATTTTCCATTATCAGGTAAATGGCTATCTTGAAGGTTCATAAGAAACTATCAGGACCAAGCATATACAAGTACATGTCCTTCAAATGTAGATAATTGACATAATTATCAGCAAACGCATGCAAAAATCTTTTTGGTTTTTCTTTATATATACTTTAAAAACACAATCTTTTTGTCTTTTTCACTTTTCTTATAAACAAAAATAAACTTCACAATCTTTTTGGTTTTTCGGATTTTCTGTACTAACTTAAATCACAATCTTTTTGGATTCTCAAATTTTAAAATATTTTTGGTTTTTCAAAATATTTAAAGGGAAAACATTAAGAAATGACATCACAATATTTTTGATTTTTCTAAAATTTTTTCTAATGTTTTTGGATTTTAAAAGTTCAAATGTTTTTGGATTTTATCTATACAAACGAAAAGCACAATATTTTTGTATTTTCTATATTTTAACCCCTAAAACCAAAATAAATTTTAAAAGAAATTGACAGAAAATAAAGATAGTCATCCTTGTTGAAGGATATCATCTAGGGTCTTCAATCCATTTAAACCAAGCAGAAATTGAAAACGCGTTTTGTCAAAAGCTTTGGTAAATAGATCAGCTTTCTGAAAGTCAGTATGTACTTTCTCAAGGTCAATTAATTTCTTCTCAAAGCAATCCCGTATAAAATGATATCTAATTTCGATATGTTTTGTTTTTGAATGTTGTACGGGATTCTTTGTGATAGAAATTGCATCAGAATTATCAATCAAAATAGGAGTAGTAAGAAACTTCAAACCGTAGTCACGAAGATGTTGTTGTATCCACAAAACCTGGGAACAGCAACTCGAGGCTGCAACATACTCAGCTTCGGTGGTTGAAGTGGAGACCGTTGTCTGCTTCTTACAGTGCCAGGAAACAAGCCGGTTTCCTAAAAATTGACATTCTTCAGTCGTTGATTTGAAGTTGATCTTGCAACCTCCATAGTCTGATTTTGAGAAGGCAGTTAGCTCAAAGTGATCGTCCTTGGGGTACCACAATCCGATGTCTGGATTTCCCCTCAGATACTGAAGTATTCGCTTAACCGCAGCTATGTGAGTCAATCATGGACTTGCTTGGAACCTAGCACAAAGACAAACAGCAAACATAATGTCGGGGCGAGAAGCTGTTAGATACATTAAAGAACCGATCATGGCCCGATAGAGGGTAGGATCAACGGTATCCTCCAATTCATCCGGCGATAAATTGTGACCCACAAGAAGAGGAGTAGAAGGGATTTTTCCGGCAGATATCTTGAATCGGCTCAAGACATCGTTCACATACTTGGTCTGATGAATAAAGATTTCGTTTGCAGACTGGTGAACTTGCAACCCTAGAAAGAAATTCGTCTCTCCCATCGAGCTCATCTCGAACTTCGTTTGCATGGACTTCTTGAACTCCTTACACAAAGTATCATTTGTAGACCCAAAAATAATTCGTCTCTCCCATCGAGCTCATCACCAACTGTTTTATGAAATAAAGTGCAGTCGACAGTCCCTCTCTTGAAACCGTTATCAGTCAGATGGTCGGCGAGTGTGCCATACCAAGCTCTCGGGGCTTGATGTAGACCATACAGGGCATTGTTTAATCGGTAAACTCGGTCCGGATAATCATGATCTTCAAAACCAGGAGGCTGTAAAACAAACACTTCCTCGTGTAGTTCACCATTGAGAAAAACACTTTTAACATCCATTTGATAGACCTTGATATTATTATAAGCAACATATGCCAGGAAGATTCGAATCGACTCTAATCTTGCAACTGGAGCATATACTTCTGTGTAATCAATACCCTCTTGCTGATGAAAACCTTGCACCAGTAAACGTGCTTTGTTTATGAAAATCACTCCTCGATCGTCTTTCTTACACTTAAATACCCACTTAGTTGGAGTAGCTTTCTTGACTCTAGCAGGTTTGTCGATTTAGTCCCAAACACCCAAACGGGCAAATTGCTGTAATTCTTCTTGCATAGCTTCTACCCAAGAAGGATATTAAAGAGCCATACAAGGCGTTGTTGGTTCAACTTGAGATAGAAAGAAAGTTAATTTAGCAACATTTACAATTCCAGAGGAATGTAAGTCAGCATAGGCACACAATACGTTATTCTCACTTGACGAAGCAACTTGATGACGTGTTTGTACACCCACATCAAGGTCTCCAATGATGTTTTCCTGTGCATGATATCCATGAATCCGAAGAGTGGGATTCTCAGGAACAACCACATTATCAAATAAGTTAGTGTAATGTTCACCAAGTTCAGGAGATGAAACATTATCACTATCAAGTGCAATAACTTGATCTTCAGCTTGATCATCATCATCGGAAGAAGATAAATTATCAACAGTAATTGGAGAAACAACATGTGGTTCTTCAGTTGGAGCATCAGGTCGAGCTTCAACATCATTAGAACTTGAAAATCTTGGAATGGCCAAATGATCTTCAAAGTATGCTCGAACCAGATCCTCATCGATGTGTGCAGTTGAAGGAGTAAATGAATTAAATAAACCATCATAGTCAAACATCCAGTCGGGACCTTTCCCTTGAGGAGTAGTAGTGTACTTTTGACAGTCCACATGATACCATTCCTCAACACAACCAGAAGTGAAATTAAATACACGTTTCTTTGCAGATGCATATCCCAAGACATAACCTTCGATAGCTTTTTCTTTAAATTTACCCGCATCCTTCTTCAACATTGTACACGGACACCCAAACGGTTCCAGGTACTTTAAATTAGGCTTTCGATTGTTCAAAAGCTCGTAAGTTGTCTTCTTGAGTCGTTTAACTGGTAAAACCTGATTAAGCGTATAACAAGCTGTATTCACCGCCTCATTCCAGTATTGGACGAGAAGCTTAGAATCAGCAAGCATGGTTCTTGCAGCTTCAATCAAGGTTCTATTCTTTCTTTCAGCAACGCCGTTTTGTTAAGGTACATAAGGTGCACTATATTCTCGGTGAATTCCTTTTTGAATACAAAAGAAATCCAATACAGTGTTTTTGAATTCAGTTCCATTGTCACTTCGAATTCTCCTCACCTTTTGTTTGTATAGTGATTCGATCTTAGTGAAAAGGTTTTGTACCAAAACAGGCGTTTGATCTTTCGAACTCATAAATACCACCCATGAGTATCTTGAATAATCATCGGTTACCACAAGACAATACCAATCCCCAGAGATACTCGCACGATTCACAGGACCAAACAAATCCATATGGAGTCGATCAAGAGGATTATCAATGGAATTCAATAACTTAGAAGGATGAGACTTTTTCTTCTGCTTGCCCATTATGCAATGCAGTGATTAGATAATTTAAAGTTCTTCAACGAAACACCCTCAACTAAGTCATTAGCTATTAAATAATTCATCTTACGAACATGTATGTGACCCATTCTACGATGCCATAGAATAGAATCCTTCTCGGTTGCTTTGGAGACAAAACATGTTTCGATAGACGTTGATACTTTAGAACTCATATTTAAAACATAAATATCATTTGATCGTAGTGATCGCATGACAACCATGTCCTCAGGAATCACGTATCCCAGTTTCAAGATAAGACACTCTTTATCAGTAAATACCGTGGTGTACTGCTTATCGCAAATTTGCGACACAGTTAATAAATTATGATCCACCTTGTCACAGTAATTGACCTTTTCAAAACTAATGTGACCATTTGAAACTTCACCTTCTTGTGTGATCATGCCCCCAGAATTCCCAGCAAAAGCTACATAACCTCCTTGAATATTTCTTACGTTGGTCAATAGGTTGAGATTTCCAGTGATATGACGAGAACATCCGCTATCCATTATCCAGTTTTCACCAGACACAGTCTTGGATGTACCCTACACACAAAGTAAAAGTGATTAGTTCAAAAAGGCCGCCCAGGCCTCAGTCTTGGGAACCTTTTGAGTTTCTCTTTGATCAGTAATTTGAACAGATTTCAACTGTTGTTCAGCAACTTGAGAATATGTTGCCGGCTTCCTAGACTTTCGTCTCAGATAAGCAGATTGAACAGTATTTGAATTCGTGTTCCTACATACGGGCTCAGTTGGAACGAATTTTGGTTTCACTTGACCATGAGTTTCATTCACATGAATTACCTTTCGAGGATTCACGTTAGAAAACATGATATGTGTATCATCCTCACACGACAGTGGTCGTTTCAAAATCTCCTTTATCACAGGAATCGGTTTAGAATGTTCATTGACAAAAGGATGGAGATTTTGAGTTTTCTGTTGACCACAGTTTCTCACCACATGACCTTGTTGACCACACAAAAAGCAACTTCGCATGTCAACATGACCATGTTGAGGTCTAGCAGAAACATATGCAACTGAAGGTTGATAACTTACATTTTCAGTGAATCGTTTGGCCATATCATCAGAAGTGACAGAATTCTTTTTCATGTAAAAGTCAAGGTTAGAACAATTGGAAAAACTTTTCAATGTATCTGTTCCAGTTGATTTGACAAACTGAACCTTTTTAGCTTGTTTTAACAATTGTTTTGCTTTCAATACTGGGTCTGATGACTTTGATGTTTTGGCACAAACATATTGACGTTCCAAATCTTTCAACTTGTCAGTTTCATTGTAAAAGATGCTCTCAATTAGTTCTGGTTTAATGATACTAATTGGGATATCATTTTCAGTGAACATCGTGTCCATACCCTTTAACTTGAAGACTCTAGCAGATGATGGCTTAGAACTAGGAGGATTAATGAAACGCATCAATTCCTCATCAGAAATTTTTGGTTTCTCTGATTTCTTTGCCTTCACAGGTTTAACTTTCACTTGTTCTGCCTTTGTCACATGAGGCTTGTGTGAACCATACACAACTTCCTCAAATTCATGAGGCTCGCAAAGAATATGATTAGAACTAGGAATGTTCTTATTCTTGTGTATAACCTCTGGTTCAAACACATCCTCAATAATTACTTTGTCAACATTCTCAACAAATACTTTGTTGCTTTCAACATGAGGTTTTGGAGGAGCAAATTGGGTTTTAACAGTTTCAGATTTAACAGGTTTAGGATTTTCTGAAATTACAGGTTCTTTCACAATTACGTCTTCTTCCTTTTTAGCAAAAGGGTTAATTTTATAATCATTGTGAAATGGTGGAGGAATTTCAACAAAACCTATCCCTTTCTTAGAATTGATGTGTGAAAATGTATAATATAAATAAAGAACGAATCACAATTAAGCTTTAAATTTATAAAAACGAAAATCCTATAGAAACCACACAAAACCGGCAAGTGTACCGATCATAAATAGTATAGCATCAAGGAAGTCCGGATGTCGAACTCAAAGACACGTGAAAACGTTTATGATTAAGAAAACTCTAACCAAGACTAACCAAAATAATATTTATTTAATTTTTAAGATTTTATTTAACTACTTAAATTAATTTAACTAAACGAAAACGTTTGACAAAACACTTTTAGAAAACTTTGATTTAAATTCAATATGTAAAAACGTCTACCTAGGAATGAATCATGTTGACAGAAATAACAAGACAACGGATTGAAAATATTCAAGACACCGGTTATAAAAGATGACACAACCAAAACTTGTTTAAGAAAGTCAAATTACCTCTCAGTCTCTCTAACAAACTTTAACTTATTTTAGTTGATTTTTAAAGAACAAACCGGAAAAACAATTATTAACGTGTTCAAATATCGACTCTCCTCTCGGTCTCCTCGACACACTATCCTAATGGAGACGAATACTACGCAACCAAGGATAGAGGAACAATTTAACTTAACCCAAATTAAACCAACTAATTGCACATAAACACTCAAACTTGACAAGACAAAAACCCGCTCTCGCGCGGTCTTAATTCTAACAAGTAAAAGCAACGAGACAATATTACTTCTTATCACCTCTCGATCTCAAAGAAGGTGTATTTTAACTGATTTTAGATGATATATTACCCACTTATCCCTACGGTTGTACTTCCCGCAAATAAACCCAAAACACCAAGTTAAGAGCTTAACAAGCAATCAATTAATCAAAACCGATTCAATTAACTAATGCAAGAGGATTATAAGTAATAACAAATAAAACACAGCCATCACACACAATCTAATTTATGGTTTAGTTAAACTTTGCATCAATAATTTAAGTCTTGAACATTAACAAACCATTAAACAAGTTAAAACCATTCAACAATCATCTATCCTAGGTAGAACAAACAAGTTTAGCCTAACATAGATTTTGGACAGCCATGCATACTTAAGAAAAACATCACAAACATCATCATAAACATTATCAAACTCATTCAAGATCCAAACTCAATCAATAACAAGACAAACTATCAAACAATTGCAAAACAATTCAAATCAAAAGACCAAATCAATAGTGTTAGGGTTCTTGAAAGATAAATAAGGTTTATGAATGATTACTTAAGTTATATGGCTGATATTGATGATATATAAAGTCCCTAGCAGCAGCCCCAAGCTTCCTTCTTCCTTCTCCCGCCGCCAAAAGACCACAGCCGCCGCTTCCTTCTTCTTTTTTTCTTCTTTGGCCGGCGGCAGAAACAGTTCCGATCGGAACTTTAGGTTGGGATAAGGTTTTGTGTATTTCGGGATTATGATGAGATTAATGGCTGGAAACTCTTGATATTCATTAAATATAATAACATAAAAGGCTTTTAAGAAGTGGGCTTGGGTCGGGCCCTGATTAAACTTTGAAACTTTGACACTTAAACCCTCCAAGTTCTCTTTTTCTTGCCTTTTTTTTCACATCTTTCCATAACCTACACAAAACATTTCAACTTTGTAAAACTTTGCACTTAACCCCCTAAACTTACATAAATTTGATATTAAATCATTAAAACATTATAAACTTGTAAGGAAATATAAGTGTGTTATTCAACACATCAAGAATCCTTTTGTTTTCCAGATACTTCAATAATTTCATTCAACAAGAATGAAGAGCTTCGAAATTTACCCAATTTGTTCTTCAATTCAAGAACCTCATTCTCAAGCTCGGTTATCTTTGAACGATGTTTCAAGATTTCTTGAAACTTTTGGTCATCAATTGTCATTTTCACAGATAACTCAACTTTGAGGTCATGGTTACTCGTCGACAATGCTTCAATCTTTTCTCGAGATCTCATTTGAGATTCAAGAGATTGTCGATAAGTATCCTTCAGAGAAGCAATTTCTCTCACTAGATTATCATTATGATTCTTTAAAGATTCTAACTTAGATTTGTTAGATTCACATTCAACACATGTTACCTTAACAGATGAAGTAGCAGAGATAGAATGACTAACCTTATTGATCTTTGCGATGCAAGCAAACACCGTTGTAGGCTTGTCACAAGAATTGTCAGAATCAGATCCAGAATCATTGTCAGAGGACATTTCACTTCCACTTGCATCTTGGAATTCTTTTGTTAGCCCAAACATAGCCAAATTAGCTTGAGTTTCATTACACAACAGTCGTTGTGACCAATCATTTCCATCAACTAACATTGTCTGTGACCCAGAAGTAGATGGTTTCTTTTTAGCATCACTACCTCGTGGTGTAGAAGAATTTTGATGTTGACCACGAGGACCAGTATACACCTTTTTCGGTTTGTCACATTCCTTTGCAAAGTGCCCAAACTCTTGACAATTATAACATTTCACTTTTAACTTGTCACATCCCAATTTCTTATTCAAGGCGGGAAGATCTTTACCAGTTCTTTGCATGAATCTTTTAACCTTACAGACGATCATAGCCATGTTCCACTTCAAATCCATAATCTTTAAATCATCTGAATAAATCTGATCATAATCCTCATCAGTTAGATCACTTGTGGCTATCTTACTACTCACCAAGTTTTCATATGAAGACATGAAGGCTGTTAGAAAAGCGAAATTCTGTTCAGCTTCCTTCATGTTGACACTAGGTGATGAAGCAAATGGATTAGTAGTAGTTGAACTTCCAGAACCACCAGATGATCCAGAATTACTAGCAGTGTAAAAACATGCTCTTGGATCATTAAAGATAGCTGATTCGTTTTCACTAGCGGCTTGGGTAAGGAAAGCAGTTATCGGAGAAATAGTTGAACTTACAAGCATACTTCCACCATAGAAAGCTGGATCTTGATTTTCCTTGGAAGATTTCTGACACTTAAGATCGTATTCTCGTGCTTCAATCTTTTGCAAAAATTCAATTGCAGTCAAATCTTCATTCAAGAAATAGTTATTTTCTTTCAGAACCATTAAAAATGTGGAATAAGAACTTGGTAGTACACTCTTAATAGTGTCAATCTTATCCATCTCAGTAACTTCCGATTTCATTTGCTAGTACACTCTTTTTACTACCCACTTGGTGAGAAGTTAGCTTTGGGATACCTTTGGTTATGATAAGTTAATCTTGCATTAGCTTGTATGTCCCTTGTTCTGCGGTTTGGGAAGACTAGAAATGCATGAAAATCCTCTCCATACTCGGCCATCTGCAATTTACATCCGAATTAGTCAAATTTCTGAAAAAAAATTTCAATTTCCTGGAACAGAGAGCAAAGCACGGCGGCATGCTTTCAAAAGCACGGCCCCATGCTGTTGCCACTGTTTCAATTTCCTTTGATTTTGACTTTGGTTGACCACGGTTCATGATGTTTTTGGGCACTGCTCGTGTTTCTAATACTGACTTCTACCATATTCAGATTCGAACCCTCGTTTCTGACCGGTTATAACAATTAGGTTTATTGGTTTGTAGGGTGTTTATGCTAAGACCCAAAACCTGAATTGTCCCTTTCAATTAAACCATAACCAAAAAACATTCAACAATTTATTCATCTTATTCTAGCGAAATAACCCATATCCTTCTCGGGTTTTGACACGATTTGGTCGATTTAAGTGATTTTAGGGTTAAATTAAACCTAGAATGACGAATTCGAACAATGCAATCGTTAAAATTAACATACCTTAGGTCTTGAATTGAAGATTTGATGAAGATTACAGTGAATTATTGGATGGTCGGAGGTTTTCGGTCCAGAAACGTAGTGAATGTTAGGGTTGGTGGTTGAAAAAGGTTATTTTGATAAGTTAAAAATCGTAACTGCTCTGGGACCAAAAGCACGGCCCCGTGCTTTTAAAGGCACGGTACCGTGCTGCATGATGCAGGCAATATCCTTTTGATTTTTGTTTATTTTTAGAGTTGGTTCGTTCTTAACTGGTTTTATTTTCTGGTTAGTTTGAGACAGTACTTAAAGATATTAAACTTCATTAAAACATGAAACATAAAACTAAAGACATAATTAAACATAGATAAAATGAAAAGTACAACAACAATTCTCGATCCTAACACATAGTACTAGCGGAAACAACTTCAACACGAAACAAAGTCAGAACTTCAACGGCCACCATTCCCAAACAAGTCCTGGATGTGTGGTGGTGCTCGTTTGGCTTCCAAGAGCTCGGAGAGCTTTTTTTCGTGCTTAATCTTGAAGGCCACATCTTTGTGGTGGCCATCCACAACATGGAAGTTTTCGAACCTCAGTAGTTCAACTTTGTTGATTAGCTCAATTACACGAGCTTCGGTTTGAATGTTGCTTTCAACTTGGTCTCTCATGATGCATTGTAGCTTCATGACCTCTTCCTCAAGATTTGAGGAAGATTCATGTTGCTTACCCTTCCTCACTGGTCCCCATTCAACCTTCTTGCTTTTCATTTCAGTAATATTGTGTTTGGTGTGAATGGAATAGTGAGTTTATGCATGCATTATATAGAGACTGGAAAGTTGAACACGGCCCTGTGCTTTTGGAAGCACGGCCCCGTGCTGCTAGGGGAATAAATGTTTCTTATTCAGAGAATTGTACGGAGTCAGCGCGTATCATGCTAAAGATTCTGGGGTGACCACGACCTCGTGCTTAGGGAAGCACGGCCTGTGCCTATTGTCACAGATGTTTTTCTTGCAGTATTTAGCAAAAAGCAAGAGATGGAATTCTTAGAATGACGTTTAGAATGATAATTTAGAAGTTTGGTCATCTAAAAACTTACTTTTCATTAAAAAGGTCCTAAAACAATTACGGGATATGCCCGGTTTTCCTAAGAGTAAGAAAATATTCGGGTTAAGCCCGAAATCCTAACATATTGTGCATAATGCACTTGTTTACACAAAAAAACAGAAATTAAATTTCCTAGATGTTTCCAAAAGGCTCTCCTCCTCCGAATGGTCCAGGTGGTGGCAAGTACGTGAAACCGAGAACTTGAAACCGGAGTTGTTCATTGATGTCTCGAAGTTCCATTTTCATATTTTCCACCGATTCGGTGAGTTGAACGAGGCGCATCTCTGCAAGGATGTTCATTTCGGTGAGCTCCTTAACGAGTTCTTTAAGTTTTAAGAGAAGCTCGGTTTAGAAAACATGGCGGGCATCGTTTCTCGGGTGTCGGGAAACGGGCATTGCTTCACTCATCTCAGTCGGCATGGTTGGATTTTCAGAGACTTTTGGTTTGTTTTTGGTTGGTGCAAGGAATGCAATGACACAAGGTGCCCTTTTATAGCCAACCAGTATTCTAAGAACGGCCCCGTGCTTTTGGAAGCACGGCCCGTGTTTGTGTTCTGACAATTCAGTTACAAACCAGTCTGACTGAGATTTTTGCAGTGAAGATGCCGGTCCGCAATTTTTGGCACGGGACCGTGCTTTTGGAAGCACGCCCTCGTGGTTTTAATTTTTTTTTTTTTTGAGTTTTTATTTACAAGGCCTAGTTTTGTGAAGGTCTTGGCCAGACTTTGTTTCCTTGATTTCCTATTCAGGGAGTTGGAGGGTTAACACCTCCAGAACTTCTTCAAGTGGACCGTCGTTATATGGTTTTAATCGATGTCCATTTACTTTTAACTTTTGGCCATTTGAGCTTGAAATTTCGATTGTCCCATGGTCAAAAACTGATTCAACTATGTATGGACCTGTCAATCGAGATTTCAGTTTTCCTTGGAAAAGATGTAAACGAGCGTTGTATAACAGTACACGATCGCCAATTTAAAATTTTTTGTTACCTTTTAAATGGGCGTCGTGTAGGCGTTTAGTCTTTTCCTTGTAAGACCAAGGAATTTTCGTAGGCCAATAGCCTCAGTTCCTCGAGCTCACGAATTTGATCTTCCCGATTTATGCCGGCGGATGTTAGATCAAAGTTTACTGCTATGAGGGCCCAGTAGGCCTTTTGTTTTAATTCTACTAGTAGATGAAATGCTTTCCCGTGAACGAGTTTGAAAGGTGTCATTACTATGGGGATTTTGTAAGCCGTCCTGAGGGCCCACAAGGTGTCATCTAATTTTTCTGCCCAATTTTCGCGATTCATTCCTACAGTTCTTTCTAAAATTCTCTTAATTCCTTGATTCGAGACCTCTACTTGCCCGCTGGTCTTAGGGTGATATTGTGTTGCCAGTCGGTGGTGAACTCCATATCGTGCTAAGACTTTGTCCATCAGAGCGTTACAGAAGTGGGTACCTCTGTCGCTGATTAGGGCCTTGGGAGTGCCGAATCGTGAAAATAATCTTTTCAGAAATCTTACAACCACTCGAGTTTCGTTAGTGGGAAGAGCTTGTGCTTCTACCCATTTAGATACATAATCGACTGCTACGAGGATGTATTTATTTCCGAATGAGTTAGGAAATGGCCTCATGAAATCTATTCCCCATACATCAAAGATCTCACAAATTTGTATGCCTTTTTGAGCCATCTCATTCTTGGATGAGATGTTCCCGGCTCTTTGACAAGCATCACATGCTTGGATCAAAGTATGTGTGTCTTTTGTATATGGTGGGCCAGAAAAATCCTGATTCAAAAACTTTCCTAACCGTAGTGGCAGTACCATGGTGTCCACCTGTTGGTCCTTCATGGCAGTGTTTGAGAATGTCTAAGGCTTCCTTGCCTGCTACGCACCTACGAATAACTTGATCTGCACCTATCCTAACTTGATATCCGATCTTAAGTTCTATCTTCCCAGAAGTAGAACTTAAGATCGGAGAAGAATTTCTTCCGCTGTTGATGGGTAAGCCCTTTTCTTAGGATTCTACAAGCTAGGTAATTTGCGAAGTCGGCTTACCAAGGACTTTCGTCTTTTTCTTCTATGACTTCTTGAATGCGCATGAGAATTTCATGTGGGAAATTATCGTTGATAATTTCTTTGTGATGTTCTTCAGGGGTTGGACATTCTAAGTACGAAAGGTGTTCGGCGGCGACATTCTCTGCTCCCTTTTTATCCTTGACCTCGATGTCAAATTCTTCGAGTAATAGGATCCATCGGATGAGTTTGGGTTTGGCATCTTGTTTGTTGAAGAGGTAACGTATTGCGGCATGGTCGGTGTAAACTATGGTTTTGGAAAGAACTAGATAGGATCTAAACTTTTCAAAGGTAAATACTACTGCTAGTAACTCTTTTTCTTTTGTGGTGTAATTTTCTTGTGCATCGTTCAGAGTTTTACTTGCATAGTAAATTGGGTGAAAGTGTTTTTCTTTGCATTGTCCGAGTACGGCTCCAACTGCAAATTCACTTGTATCGCACATGATTTCGAATGGAAGGGTCCAATCAGGTGTAGTCATGATTGGTGCGTTGACAAGTTTGTCTTTTAATGTGTTGAATGATTTAACACATTCTTCAGAGAAGACGAATGGTGCGTCTTTCTCCAGAAGTTTGGTCATAGGTCTTGAGATTTTTGAAAAGTCTTTTATGAATCGGCGGTAGAAACCTGCGTGATCTAAAAAACTTCTAATGGCTTTGATAGAAGTTGGCGGTGGAAGTTTGGATATGGTTTCTATTTTGGCTCTATCAACTTCTAATCCGTTTTGAGAAATCTTGTGACCGAGAACAATGCCTTCCTTTACCATAAAGTGGCATTTTTCCCAGTTGAGCACTAGATTTACTTGTTCACACCTAGCTAACATTTTGTCTAGGTTTTTCAGAAAATGATCGAATGAGTCTTCGAAGACTGAGAAGTCATCCATGAAGACTTCCATAGAGTTTTCGATCATTTCATGAAAGATGGCCACCATGCAACGTTGGAATGTGGCTGGAGCATTACATAGTCCAAATGGCATTCTTCGGTAGGCGAAGGTTCCGTATGGACATGTAAAAGTGGTTTTCTCCTGATCCTCAGGAGCAATGGGAATTTGGAAATATCCGGAGAATCCGTCAATAAAACAGTAGAACATTTTTCCAGATAATCATTCAAGCATTTGATCGATGAAAGGAAGTGGAAAATGATCTTTTCTTGTGGCATCATTAAGCTTCCGGTAATCAATGCAAACTCGCCAGCCTGTGATGGTTCTCATTGGTATTAACTCGCCTTCTCGTTCATTACGACCGTCATTCCTCCCTTCTTGGGTATTACTTGAACAGGACTAACCCAAGGTGAATCCGAGATCGGGTAGATTAATCCGGCATCAAGAAGTTTGATTACTTCCTTCTTCACCACATCTTGCATGTTGGGATTTTGACGTATTTGATGTTGGACCACGGGTTTGTATTCTTCCTCCATGAGAATTTTGTGAGTACAAAAGGAGGGACTGATGCCCTTGATATCCATGATCTTCCATGCGATGGCCTTCTTATGGTTTTTGAGAACCTTAAGAAGTTCGTCTTTCTCTTCTTTACAAAGGTGAGATGAAATAATTACTGGGAGTTGAGAGTCCTCTTCCAGAAAGGCGTATTCGAGATGGTTTGGTAGTTATTTTAATTCTAAGGCTGGTGATTCTTCGATTGATGGGTTTGATTTTTCATTGCATTCAGTAATCTCATATACTAATTCTGATGCTTCCTGATAGTTATTCACAGCATTGAGATTATCGTTTTCTAAAATGGGTTTGGTAATAGTGTCAGTTAAGATTTGTGTTTCTAATGAGGTATTAAGGGAAGATTTCCGCACATAGCAACTCACGATAGAATCAATGATGTCGACAAAGTATAATGTGTTATCGTGATGCTGCCGATATTGCATAGATTTTCCTATGTCAAAAGTGATTGCCTCGTCATTGACCCTGAGAGTGAGTTTGCCGGTGCAAACATCAATAATAGCCTTTGCGGTGGCTAAAAAGGGTCTTCCTAAAATCAGAGGTACACTTTTGTCTTCCTCCATGTCTAGAATCACAAAATCTACTGGGAAAACAAACTTGTCAATTTTGACAAGCATATTTTAAACAATGCCCCGAGGATATTTAACGGATCGGTCAGCTAATTGAATGCTCATACGGGTGGGCTTTGGTTCTCCTATCCCTAGTTTTGCAAAAACTACATATGGCATTAAATTAATACTAGCTCCTAGGCCTACAAGGGCATTGTTAACAGATAAATTTCCCATAAGACATGGGATAGTAAAGCTCCCTGGATCAGTCATTTTTGTTGGTAACTTGCTTTGAAGGACAGCTGAACATTCTTCATTTAGGGTGACATGCGAGAGCTCCTCCAGCTTTCTTTTGTTTGTCAGCACTTCTTTGAGAAACTTGGCATATTTTGGCATCTGAGCAATAGCCTCGACAAAAGGGATGTTGATATGGAGTTGCTTGAAGAGTTCTAGAAACTTCCCATACTGAGCTTCCAATCGCTCCTGCTTCAGTCTTCCGGGATATGGAATAGGTGGAACATAAGTTCGGACTGGCTCCTTGGGCTGCACGCTTCTGAGTGTAACGGCGTTAGCTGTTGCATTCGGGTTGGTGATTGTGTTGCTTGGAAGGGTGCCAGGTGGTCTTTCGGATAATTTTCGGGCAATTTATCCGATTTGAGTTTCTAGGTTCTGAAGTGAGGCTTGTTGACTTTTGAGATCGGCTTCATGTTTTAATAATACTCCGTTGATATCAACAGCTCTTGAGTCGGCTTTCTTTTCTGCTTCATTTGCTTTGGTCATCAGTTGGATTAGCATTTCTTCAATCTTTGAGTAGCTAGGGTATTGATGGCTACTAGAACTCTGATCTTGAAATTGAGGTTTAGGATGGAAGGGTTAATTTATCGGTCTCTTTTCGAATCCGGATAAAAGTTGAGTGTTACCTCCGTCTTTCTAGCTGAAATTCGGGTGGTTTCTCCATCCTGGATTGTAGTTATTGCTGAATGCGTTGTTCTGTCGAGCGATGAAATCGACTTCTTCTGTGGCCATAATGACTTGTTTATAGTCACTTGTCTTATGATTTCCTCCACAGGTGTCACAGTTGGGTCTGGTTTTTGTCAGCTCGGCTTGAAGTTGTTAGAATTTTTTAGAAAGGGCTTCAAGCTGTGCTATGACATGAGTGTTGGAATCAACGTGGTGTATTCCTTTATGGGTAGGTGTAGATCTTGGTGGGTTGTAAGCAAAACTCTTCTTTTCGGCCTTCTCCAGGACTTCAAATGCTTCGTTAGGTGATTTGGATCCCAGGTCTCCACCAACGATCTGGTCGATGGCCTGTTTGTTTTGACAGGATTGTGCGTCAAAGAAAGTTTGAACTTGTAACTTTACGCTCAGTCCATGGTGTGGACATATTCTTAGAAGACTTTTGTATCTTTCCCATGCTGCATGTAACGATTCATCATCATCGGTCCGGAATCCGGTAATGCTGGCTCGGTATTTGACAGTTTTATCTAGGGGAAAATATTTGAGGAGAAACTGTTCATCCATCTGGTCCCAAGTGGATAGAAAGGGATTCTATCCATTCTAAGGCTTGACCCCTTAGAGAGAAAGGAAATAGTTTGAGTTTGATTTGATCTTCTGAACAGTTTTGAATTTTGAAGGTTCCGCATATTCATAGAAATCCAGATATGTGAGAAAGAGGGTCTTCGTCGAGGAGACCATGTAATTGAACTGAATTTTCCACCATGTGAATGGTGCTTGATTTGATTTCGAAATGTTCGGTAACATCGGGTGGAGCCACTCCATTGCCATAGCCTTCGAGAGATGGCTTGGCATACTTACTCATGTTCGGCTCATTGATCTAGGCCGTCATTTCTTCGGTTTGATTTTCTCCTGATGTGGTGGCATCTACTGATTCGTCTTTCATTGCTTCGGCGGTTTCTGTAGCCCGTTTACGAGTTCGTTGACGAAAGAGTCGTTCCGGTTCAGAAATTAGTGAAACAAGCTCGGATTCAAAAGTAGAGGTCATACATGGGACTAAATCAAAATTAAACACTAAACTAAAAGTTAGTTAAAGTTAGTACTAAAGGTTAGTCTAAGTTAAACTACGAGTTAGGCTAAGCTATTTTAAACTAAACTAGGGTCTAAATTAGTTAAATGCTAAAGTAAGGGTAAGGTAAATAAAAGTAAAAAGTAGTCTAGCCGTAAAATTATATATTTTAATATTTAGTAGAAGTAAGGATAAAATAAAATAAAAGTTAAATTTGTACAATTATAGACAATGATTAAATTAAAACTTGGATTATTCTTAGAAACGTACCGTGTCCCCGGCAACGACGCCAAAAACATGATATGTACTGCGCGTGCGGTGAATATGAAAGAGATGGAATGAGTAGCTTTTGCACAAGGTCGTGTTTTAAATTTATAAAAGTGATTTCTACAAAGACTTAACACACACAAAATAGGCAAGTGTACCTATCGTATATGTAGAATAGCATTGGTAAGAACCAAGTATCGATCGGTGGACACAAAGGTTTCTAATAATAAATCGTTGTTTTGCTTTAATCGGAGGTTTTAATCATTTTGGGGTTAATTTTAAACTTTTTATAAAATGTAAATACTAATATATAATATATAAGTGACCAAGACAAGAAATTCTAAACGAGTTGTTCAATTATGCGAAGATTACCATCTAAGATCAAGAATCCACTCCATTTTAACATTGATAATTAATATTTAGACATATGATAAACTTGCCATAGTAATATATGATAGATAGCTCCTTAAACCTTAACTGAGCATCTTTGGCACTAAGGAGATAGCATGCGCATTTTAAAGTCCACCCTTTCCTAATGTCATACCATCTCAATGATGTCAATTTAAGTTGGCAAGTAGTTTCGTAAAGTAGAAAGATTAGGATTGACTTCGATTTCTCAAATACCAATTCTAACAACTTCGGGTGGTTATAGTTCATCACTCAACCTCCCCTTGGTTGATTTATGTAGGTTATAATTACACATTCCGTTAACATATGATTTCTTTAACTAATTTGATATCCTAAGCAGAGCCATTTTCGTATTACCAAGGTTTAGAGAAATACATCATAACTTATATCTGATTATTTCTATGTACAATATAAGGATCCATGTTTCGATAATGTATCAAAGTATTTCTATCTTTCAAGAACATGAATCGATCATAAACGATTGCCAATAGAATTGACTTCCACCAACTTTGAATTAGTGTTTTAAGATGGTGAAACATTTCTCATCAAAAGATAATTGTAATATAACCGTGTACTTTACTAGACTACATCACATGTCTTGATTAATTATCAAGTAAAACAAAGCTTCTTCATAGATTTTAGATGGTAAAAAGAGTTTAGCTCATAATGAGCATGATGATAAACATTAAGATGAATGATGATAACAAATACATGATTAAACTTGGAATAATCTAACCAATTGTAGATGAATCTTCCTTCTTAATGACGGTAATGATGGTTGATGATGATGGTTGATGGTGATGACCTCCAAGCCTTCAAAC